>NC_139150.1:14890589-15058598 GCF_964270905.1 Leucopleurus acutus
TAACAAAGTGAGTAGCTCTAGGATGGACAGGGTTATCTGATTAACCTATGAGCCTCCATCCTCTGTTGCAGAGATATGAAAGCTTTGAGGGGAGAGGCTCTGACTTGGTGGGTTGTGGTGAGAGAAAGGTAGGAGTCCCTTAGGCACTGACCCTTTGCAACTGGGTGCCTGAGAATGTAAAGATTCTGGGAGCTCTGGAGAAAGCAGTCTGCCTACCTTCTGCTCAGTTTGCCCCAGGGCCTTGCTCGCTTGACTCCCATTGCAGTAGACTTGGGAAGTAGCCTAACTCTTGACCAAATGGGGCGTGGCCTCAACACCAGCAAGATGGACCAAGGTTCAGAACTGGAACCTGCTTCCCGGGCTGAATTGGCTCTGGCTTGCGATGATAGTTCTAGCTGCCAATCCTGGAGGAGAACCCAGGAAGGCAGGCTGACTGGAATCCAAAGGCCATGGGAATAGATGGAGCCTTGAGGTCTCACAGGGCACACAAGGAACTGAGGAAGATGGGGAAGTGAGCTGGCATCATGGCATACCTGCTACCCTGTTGTTCATAATTACATCTCCTCTGGTTTTGAAGGTTTTGGCAATTACTGGCTGTGTGATGTTGGGTCGGTGGCTTCCCTCTCTGAGCCTTGGTTGCATCATCCATAAACTGGGGGTGGTAATAACAGCATCTGCTGGAGGTGGTCATGAGGATTTAATGAAGATCAGAGAACTGCATGAGGAGTAGAGTAGGCCCTAGACATTTTTCTTCTTTCTTTTTTAACTTCTTAAATTACAGGTCATTTAAGGGAAAACAAAGGAGGACCTCAGATTAAGGAGGGTGGCTGCTACTGGAAGCAGAACATGCAGTTCGGGGGACAGGAGCCAAGGGGAGGGATGTGCACACCGGGGGAAATGTTGGAGCCGCTTGATTTAAGAGGCCGGAGCTAATCAACCCCTCTCAGCTCACCACGGGCCTTGCAATCAGGGCTCCACCAGCTCACCTGCTGCTCTGCCCTTGGGGAAGCTGCCAGAGTCAATCATGGCGCATTGTTCTCCCAGCTCTCCTCCTTGGAGGAACACTCTGAGCTTAGCCAGGAGAGCTGGGAGGACACAGAACCTCAGAGCTTTAGGCCTGGACTGCCGAGTACAGCACCTTTAGCTCTCTCATGAGGTTTAGGAGGTGATGTGACTTGGTCAAGGTCACAGAGAAAGCCAGATCTGGAGAAAAGAGGGGTTTTATATTCATTCCCATGGACATCTATTCACTCATTCATTGCTTATTATGGGTGCTGGACCTCATATGCTACACGAGGCCATGTTGCATTCCTAATCCTACATTCTTTCCAGTGCTTTCTTCTCTAAAGACTGAAGGTGGTAACTTTACTCAGACTTGGATGGAGGCCATGGACAAATTTCTGCCCACCCCTCCTCCCTTCGTCTCAGTCCTAGATTCTCAAGGCCTAGAAATTGCTAAGGAGACCAGGAAATCGTGGATCCAGTTGGAGTCAGTGGAATTTAGTTTATTTGAATTGACTTGAACTGAATGAAATGGAATTACTAAACTAAATGGAGATAATTGAATTGAAATATAACAAATTGGATTGAATTGAGATTAATTGAAATGAAATCAGTCGAGAATGTATTGAATCATGGTGCTGGAAGAGGTTTGGACATCACCTCCCTGATCCTCTTCCTTGTCTAGTGAGGGAATTGAAGCTCAGGAAAGGGGAGGGTGAAGGAGGGTCAGTGACTTTGACCGGGTCATGAAGGTGGCAGGACCAGGCTTCAAAACCAGGTTTTCTGACTCCCAGGCCAGCACCTGTCCCACTAGGACACATTCCCAGGATTGGTGGGGCCTGAGGCTGTGTTTCTGGAAAGCAGACAAGGAGTCAATAGAAATCAGGGAGTGAAGAGGACTTTGGGAAATAATTAGGCATCCAGTTTTAACAACCTTCTAGACCTTCTAATGAATAACCGAGCTTGTCCTCTCTCCTCTGTGGTTGGCTTTCTGTGGCACTTCCTATCTGGACTATGGTGGATAATAAAGAACCTGAGACTCTGAGCCTAGTGACAGAAGGTATGGCAGGAAAGTTCTGGGGGGATGATTCTCTATGAAATTGCATTTACTTTGAGGAATAAAGGTATTATACTTGTAGCTGGTTACCTTCCTTGAATTCCCAATCATAGATCATTGTGCTTGAAAGCCTGCTCTTAGTACCATTCCTTGTTTAATATTAAAAAAAAAATTAGATTAAAATAGACACGTGCTAAGTGAAGGAGACATCATATTTAATATCCACGTATTAGTGTAATAACCTTATCCTATCAACTGTCTAACCCAAGAATGAAGACTTGTGTGGAGGGTGGAAAGAAATACGGTTTGAAAGAGGGAAGTTGGATCAGTGGCCAATGCTTTTATTAAAAACTGGTATAAATTGCTCTACCTGGGAACTTAAATCTGAAAGTCTCTATAATAAGGAGACATTATTCTTATGAGGAGAGTGTTAT
The DNA here is from genome assembly GCF_964270905.1 of Leucopleurus acutus. Classification (NCBI taxonomy): domain Eukaryota; kingdom Metazoa; phylum Chordata; class Mammalia; order Artiodactyla; family Delphinidae; genus Leucopleurus; species Leucopleurus acutus. The sequence continues at coordinate 14,893,083 of NC_139150.1, forward strand.
GTAATAATATTAGTTTGGATTCCCAAGGAAGAGGCAAATGGCAGCCCATTGACCTCTCATGCCCTTATCCCCCTACAAATAATCACAAATGATAATCAACAGAACATATAAAGTTTCATGAATAATCTTCACAACAACTTGGGGAGGTAGGGCAGGCACGCTTGGCCTCACTTAACAGAGGAGAAACCAAGCCCAGAGATCTTCAATAACTCACCTTAGGTCACACAGTACATCAAAGGCAGAGGAAGGGCCAGGTCCCAAATCTTGGTCCCTCAAATACAGAGCTCTTTCAACATAGTGCACACTGGTGATTTTACGACTGAAATTCATTTTCATATAGTTGTTCCTTGGTTGTGTGGGATAAGGGTGGCGGGAGTCCTGGGGTGGGGACCTCAGAAAGCCAAGGGTGGCTCCACTCCATTTCACAGAGTCAGGCCACCACGGGGAGCCCCTGGAGTGTATAATCGTCCTAACGAGCCGTGGCGCTTGTCAAGGTATGTGATCTGGAAGCTCATTGCTGTGATATGGAGATAATTGGCCCTGCCACCGGAACAGCAAACTGGCCGACAGGCTCTTAGCAAACTGCAGGGTGGGCAGAATGACACACTAAGGGATGCTGCCAGCTACCTGGCTTTGGTTTCTCTGATGTTTATGATCACAGTCATCTCATCACCAAGGTCTAAAACCAGAAGGAAGGGCTCTATAGGAGATGGGTGGGGCATTGGAGGTAGATTTTTGGCACCAGGGAGGATCCTCCCTCCACCCCCTCAAAGGTTTCAGATGAAAGTGAATTGAATTTGGGAAGATCCACAAAGGAGAATCACAGTCATCTACCTTAGACCCACACATCTCCAATCCAGGGAACTCTAGGGCCCATCTCAGGGCTTGGCCAGACCCTGAACTCTATGTAAAATCCATGGAAGGAGCCTCAGACCAGCCACTAAGTGGCATTCCTTTATGTTGGCTTAATTTCAGTTTCTATTTTTACCCCTGTTTCAGTAACTGGGTTGTTTTTATGTTCCATTATGATCAAACCCCTGCTTTTACCTGTTTTGCCACTTGACTAACCATCATTCATTCTACGAATATGCAATGAACACTGTTTATGTGATAGATGCTGTTCGAAGTCTTGGGGATATAACAGCTAAAAAGGTAGGCAATGTCTTCATCAAGACTATATTCCATTGGGAGACAAACAGGAAAACAAATGTACAGGGTAATATCAGGCAGTGATAAGTGTTATGAAGACCATAAACTAGGGGAAAACATCAGAGGTGCTAATTTGGATGGAGGAGGAGGTCAAGGGCAAAGGCACTGAGATCGGGACACATGGGGAATGTCAAGGAGTCATTAGAAGGCCAGCAAGGCTGCGGTGCAATAAGGGTGAGGGAGAGTGGTAGGAAACAAAGTCAGATTGCAAGCTGGATGCAGTTTCCTACAGAGCCTTGGAGGCCAGGGTAAGCTTGTTGGGGTTCCCTGTATTCTGCCAGGTTCCTCTGATGTCTGTGGCATCTGCCTGTGGTCCAGGATAGCTCCCTCTTTGCTCTCGTCCAGTGATCCCCAAGTTGGCTGATTCCAACTGTGAGTTCCTTTCACAGCCTCACCATACAAGCCAGGAGCAGCAGTTAATAAGGCTGAAGGACACATAGTGGGTTCACAAGTTCTCGTGTTTTACTCCTGGGTTATTTTCTTTCCCCCGAAGACTGAGTCAAATTCCATTTCAGCCCCTGTTTCCTTCTCATTGCACCAGTGGGTCTGTGTTACTGTTGTTCATGCTGACAGTCTCCAGAAATACTCTGGAAGCTGGCTTTGCTATAGTAAAAATTTTTGCTATAGTAAAAGGAGCGCATTGTGATAGAGATTGTAATTGGAAAGAAGTTTGAATAATTGATGAATTTCTTCATTACTGTTGGTGAGCAAAACAGATCCCAAACAACCTTTCAGGCTCATTCCCTGCCACTCCCTCTCTGTATCGCTTTCTCTCCAGCTACATTTCCAGGCTGTGATCATTTACACATGCTGTTCCCTCTGCTAAGGATGTGTGTCCTCTACTCCCTCTCCACTTAACAAACACGTACTCACAAGAAAGCCTTTTTTTGAGAAGTCTCTTGACAACCCCACATTGCTATGCAGTCCTCTGATGGCCTCCTTTGGCACCTTCCTGTGCCCCACCCCCAATTTAGGTCATAGTCTAGTTAGCTAATCCCAGACATACTGTCTTCCAGTAGAGAGGGTCAACCTCAAAGGCTAGGACAGACAGTATAACTTGGTAGTTACAAGCTTCACTGCTGAGTCACACTGCGTAAGGTCAAATTCTGGTCCTTACTAGCTATGTGATTTGGGGTAAATTATTTAACTCCTCTGTGCCCCTATTCATCTCTAAAACTGGGATGGTAATAATGCTTACCCATTAAGTTTGCCTTGAAGTGATAAACACTTGTCAATTGACCTTCTTACTTCTTTTTTCACCCCTTTACATAGGAACCACTGTGAGTTAAAAAAATTGTGCTCTTTCCACAGACTTTTCAAGTGCTTATGACCTATTTCTTATCATTCAAGTCTCAGCTCCAATAACTTCTCAGAAAAGCTTTCTGTGGCCATTTAAAGTAAACCCCCTGTTCAAGTCACTCTGTCCCATTATCCTTCCAGGTAGTGAGCAGTGCTATTTACCACAGGTTTGCAGTTCTTTCTCCTTCCGTAGACTGGATAAGATGACACTCTTGGTTACTTATTGTTAGGTAAGACCATGCACCTAGTTCTAGCCAATGAAACGTGGACAAAAATAATGTTAATAATTCTGAGCATTTAATTGCCAATGAAAGACCTTCCAGAGATCTCTTTCCATCTGGCATGGTAACTGGCATACTCAACATGAGTTCCTACATGATGATGATGAGAAGAGATCCGCTTATCCTCTAGAACCATGATGCAGCATAAGCAACAATAAATCTTAAGCCACTAAGATTTGGGGGTTGTTTGTTACTGTAGCGTCACTTAGACTAATCTGGCTGATAAACCCTTTGTATTATTTATCATTATCTATGAAAATGATTGCTAGGTATTCCTCAATATCTACTTTTTCTTTCTTCTATAGTAATAAAACTTTTAATTTTTTGCTAAGGAGTGGCTGCCTACATTTCCCAGGCATCCTGGCAGGTGATATCACCATCTGACAAACTCTGGCCAATGAGATGTGAACAGAAGCAATGTTTGCCACTCTGAACCTTACTCTTAAAGAGAAAAGTATGCCCTTTCTTTCCTATTAGCTAGAAGGTGGAAGTGATGATTCCATCTTTAACTAAGCAAACAAGCGAAATGCCCTAAAGACGACAGAGCAACAAGAAGGAAGGAACCAGTTTTCCTGACGCTCTGGAACCATCATACCAGCTCTCTGGATTCCGCATGTCTGAGCTCTTATATGATTAAAGATAAACTTTTTATCTTGTATAAACTAATGTGGTTTGGGGTTGCTATCATAGCAATCAAATCTATTTGTTCACCACTAGCCTATTTCAAGTCATCTTGCTCATTTATTCAGTTGATTACTATCTATTCCCACTGCCCTGACACACACGCACACACATAGGTTCTACAGGAACAGGAATTGTTTCTGTCTTATTCATTGCTATATCCACAGAACTTAGCACAGTGCCTGCCATAGAGTAATATGTTGAATAATAGAGTGTAAATGACATAAGTAATCACTGAAAAATTATTATTAACTGTTGTTAGATATTACTGTTTTTTTATATCTCAGAACAGGCTTTTCTACTATCCATCATAAAGGTTTAATCATGTGACAATTCCTGAGGCTTCTTGTGTTTCTTCTGCTTGGAAGAGCATTTCTTTTCTTCCTTATTTACCAGTTCCTTCAAGAACGAGTTCTGGACTCAGAGGCAGATAGAATGTTACAGCTAGAAGGGACCTTAGCTGTCACAGTGACATGACTCAGTTTACAGGTGTGTGAGCAAGCTCAGGGGGTTAACTTGTATCTTAGTCAGTTTGAGCTGTTAACAACAGGTAGGTGGCTTGTCAACAAGAAATTTGTTTCTCACCGTTCTGGAGGGGAAAATGTAAAGATGGAGTTGCTGGTAGATTTGGTGTCTGGTGAGGGCCCACCTCCTGGTTGCAGAATGATGACTTCTTGTATCCTTCACAACAGAAAGAGGGCAAGAGAGCTCTCTGGGGTCTCTTTCCTAAGGGCACTAATCTCACTTTTGAGGGTTCCACTCTCATGACCTAATTATCTCCCAATGGTCCCACCTCCCAATACCGTCACATTGGGGATTAGGATTTCAATACATGAATTTTGAGGGGACACATACATCCAGTCCATAACTATTTGCTACAAGTCACACAGTTAGTTGTGAGAGGAGGGCCTAGAACTCAGGATTATTGCCCTTTTTGTGTGCTTATTGTGACAAGAAGTTTCAACTCCTCTTGGGTAAGATATTCTTGGGTCAGCCTTAAGGGATATATATAGGTAGAGTGTATTCCTTAATATTTCCTGCATTGGGACTTCACAGTCACTGTGCAGCAGTGTCCCCAGTTTTACACCTTAGGACCTGTCCATATTTAGAACCCAAGAGTGCGAAGACCATAAGGTGACTTAGAGGTGAGTTCCGTAGCTCCTTAGGTTTCCACATGAGGACACAGAGGCCCAGCAAGAGGAAGGAACTGCAGTGATCACACTTGGTCCCTTTAGAAACATTGGGAGGAACTTCTGGCATTTTCTAAGAAAATGTTGCCCAGAAGAGGGTGGGTAGTTTTGGAAGATAAAGAGTTCCATGCCCCTGGAAATATTCCAGCTGATGCTGGACACCAGATAACAGGGATGTGGCTAAGAGGCTTAGGGATCACGTGAGTTTCAATAAGCTCTGCTGAGAACACTGAGAACATTCAATTCAGTACAATAGATACAATAAACAATAGAATCTAATACAATAAAATCAATTAGGTGTCTTAAATATCCTTTCTCTTCCAATTTTACTTTCTTTGAATTCAGGAGAAGTGAAGGAGAAAGTAGAAAAAATAATGCCTGGCATAGGGTGCCCAATAAATTGTCCTTGAAATCAGTTAATATGACCCCATTCAGCTTTTTGTAGTTTTCTTTCTCTAATTCCCACTGATTCTTTATAGTTACAGGCAGGTAAGTGTTTGGAAGAATCTTCAACATTATCTGGTCTAGCAGTTCCAGAAGATTTGATCAACAAGGTCCTCCATTTTTAAAAATGCCTGTTTGATCAAATACTCATAATGCAAGTTAACATTGATTGAATAAGCTCAGCTGATTCTGAGCTGTCCCACGGTAAAACAACAACAACAAAAAAAACAAGCAAAGAAAACTTATTGAACTTCTCAACCCCAGATTTCTCCAGAGTATTTTATTATGGAATCTTTAAAAAATTTGTTTTGCAAATCATGAATATGTCAGCACACCCTTTGGAAATACCAGTCTAGCCCAAACCCCTCATTTCATGCATGAAAAAAATAGAGGCTCAGAAAAGGGAAAATGGTCAGAGTGAGGACATGAACCCAAGTCATCCAATCCCGAGACCACTGCACGCATAGTGTCTCGCCGTGAGTGAGATAGCACATTCCAAAAGCAGTTCTGAATGGTCAATATTTCATTTAACAGCTCATCTGCCAACGGATTGTGTTACAGAAATATGTGACCAGGACAACGTTTTGTGAAATGAGTGGATTTACAAACCAAGGGACCAGCCCTGTGCCCTGCTCATTAGGAACGGTTTGCATGCGGAGCATCAGTGTGACAGGCCCAGCAAGGGATTTGTTTAGCTCATTTAGAGTAATGGAGAAAGAGATTAATCACTTGAACACCAACACGCCTTGCTTCTGCAGTCCCACCATGCATGCCCCCCCAGCTGAACCTGATCTGATGCTGTCTTGTCTCTGATCTTGATGCTCTGTCCGTACTCTCACCGATATGTCTCAAGCGTCCAGAGTCTGGCCCCAGGCTTCCATCCACAGAACATGGACCCACCACATTGCCTGGAGGAGTAACTCCTAAGGCAGTCACATTTGTCTCAGGTCTCCCACAGTCCCCTTCTTGATTTTTCATACAAACTAGATTTAGAATCACAAGTGGCCTCCCAGGCCAGATTTCTACGAACTCACATAGGAAACCTCCCTGTATCTGTTCCCATCCTTGACATCTTTCCTCCAATATAAGAACAGTCCCTCCCTGGCCAAGGACCACTCCCCCTGCCTGTGCTCTGTACTCCCTGACTTCCCACCATCTCCATTTGTCATCCGACCTCTGTTCTGCATCATCTCCATCATCTGTGGTTCATCGCAGCACAAATAATAGAATATACAAACATGTTCTATTATTTCCCTTGTGCATGTATGTATAAACCGAGTTAGTTGACTTGCTCAAGGTCACACAGCAAATGTAGCAATACCAATAAACTAATGTTATATTTCCCTCCAGCTACTGACCAATTTTTCTACCCTCCTTCACATCCAAACTTCTCAAAAACATTGTCTAGCGTGCAGTTTCTTTTCCTCCCCACATCATTCCGTCTTCAACTCACTCCAAACACGTTTCTGCCTTATCACTCCATCCTGAATTCACCAGCCGCCTCCACGAGGCTAAATCTAAAGCGTATTCTGAGGTCTTCGTTTCAGTTGACCTCTCTACCATTCAGAAAACAGTAGCCACTCTTCATGGAATCCTCTCTTGATTCTTCTCCCACTTGGCTGTTGACTCATTCTCAGTTTCTACTATTAGCGCCTACTTTTCTGTCTAAAATGCTGAGGTCCCCAGAGCTTGATCCTGAGTCACCTCGTCTCCTGGATTCTCAGCTTTGCTTTACTGTGCTCTGCTCTTCCCACTGTTCACTTCCTCTGTAGGAAATCCAAACCATTCCCATGACTTTAAGAACCATCTATATCTGATGGTTCCCAAATTTATCTCCCCAGCCCAGACTTCCCTCTGAGGTTTAAATTCATGACTTGTTGACCTAACCATGCCACACATCCCAAACTGAATTCTTCACGTCCTACCCAGCCTCAGACACATGCCCTTTTGCTTCTTTGCCTCTGGTGTTTCTTAACTCTGTTCATCACTTAATTTCCTATGCCAGAAGCTTGGGAGTCATTGTTGACAGCTTTTATTTTCTCTTCCCTCTGCCACCCCAAGTCATCAATCACCAAATCTTATTGCATCTACATCCAAAATGTAGTGCAAATCTATCCACTTTTCACCTCTCTCACTGCCTCTTCACTAGTCAAAGACAGCCACCCATTCGCTTGGTACCCTTCTGCTCTGTTCTTGACATTAGAGGAAGAATGTGTTCTTTAATTTTTAAATCACAGGACTGATAATTTTGCTCAACTCTTAAAATCTTGAGTTGCTTCCTTTGACTCCTAGAATGAGAGTCACAATCCTTCTCTGGCCCAAGAAAGACCTGCATTTGGCCCTACCTAACCCCCATCTCATCTCACTACTCCCCCCACACACCTTATCCTCAGTGTTCCACTCACTCTGGCATTTTGTCTGCTGCTCTAATGCAACTTGCTCCTTCCTATGTCAGGACATCTACACCTGCTGTTCTCTTCTTCCCTTTAGGGAACACTCACACTTCTTTCCAGAACCCCCAAGAGAAATGTGTCCTGACCCATTAGAAAAAGTCAGTTCTCCTCACCAACAGCATGAAAAGGTCTTATGACCTCCTATGGTTTTTTTTCATTCCATTTATCGGTATTTTCATTGTATAATTACTTCTATAATTATAGACTTCATGTCTGCTTCCTTGGTTAGAATGTAAAATCCATGAGGACGGGCACCAAGTCATGTGTGTTTTATTATGCTAGCACCAACATGGTAAATGGCACGTAATCCCATGCAATAAATGCATGTAGAATATACATATCAGTGAATCTCTCTAAGCTTCCTTTGAAAATGAAGTGGTTGGTTTCTCCATGATCTCTAGCAACTGGCTCAGATCTGGAGTATTTCAATCCAAGGTACTTTATCTCTCTGGTTGTCCATCACCTTGTCTGGGAAATGGAGAAACAAAAGCCCACCTTGTCTGTTTCACAAGGGGAGACATAATGAGAGAGGGGACCAGAGAGGGCTTGGTGAAGCTCTATAATACAAACTTCTTGTAGTACTTTTTGCTTCAGACTGGTGCTGTAGGGAGGGTAGTGGGCTGCTGCCATGATATGAAAATCCGAGTTTGGGTTTCTAGTACAGACTTACCTGCATAGCCTTGGGATCTCAGTTCTTCCAGGTATAAAATTAAGCAGTTGGGCCAGACACACCTCTAAGGTCCATTCCTCCCTTGTTACTGCATGATCAAGTCATGTATAGCCAGGTATAGAGGTGGCTTAATCAAGTGCTCTGGCAAACAATTTGCATTTTCTCCGAGGCCCACTAGGAAAGGGCAAAGCTTATCTCCAAAGGAAGGTCACATGGCAATGGCATCTCAGGGGCTGTCATGCCATGTGGCCACTCACCATGCACAAGTCCCTGGCTTGGTTTCAGGAGCCAGGATTTTAAATCCAGATCTTCTGATTGTCAGTTGTAGAGCCAGAAGCCACTCTCTTATGCTCTCAGAGCCTCAGTTTCCTCCGTGGAAACATGAGGGTAATAAAACTGATGTCCCTGAGCTGAAGGGAAGAGAAAATGAGTTGATGGTTGGAAGAGTTGGTGGTCGTGAATTCCCAGATGCTCCACAGGGAGAAGATGCTTCTTCCCGACCATTTTGAGGCGGCAGGCATATGCACATCTCCTGAAAAGTGGGAGTGGGCCTGTTCTCCTTCTAGGCAGAAGCCTGCTATAGAACTTTGGAAACAAAGGATGACACAAGAAGCCTGAGCACTTTAAAGCAGCAAATTGTTCCTAGCTCTCAGCCTACAGCGCAGAGCACAGTTTTTTATCCAGAGATGGCAAAATTGGGCCTGGAGTAACTTGATACCGCAGGCTATTGTCTCACAAATGATTTATGAGCTGAGGCTGCTCTGAGCTCAGAAGTTTGCACACTGCCCAAGGCCCCTCTCCCCAGAGGGGAATCTTGCCTTCCCTGGGGAACGACTCTCTGGAGATGAATATGAAAACTCTGTCCCGTGACACTCTTGTGGCAGCTCCATTTTTGGCTATGTCCTAAGATTGTTCTAATGTCCACCCAAATGGGTTGGTTAGAGAGGGACAGGACCTCCCGGTAATAGGTATGTATTAGACCATGTCTACTAAAGAAATAGCATTTTTGATGTGTGTGAAAGAGGACATCCAATATAAGTTGTTTAAAATATAGTCTGCCATTTACCATCTTTATATACTTGGGAAGATTGCTTACTTGTTTGGACCTCTATTTCCTATCTTACAAAAGGGATACATTAGTGCCTCTGTGATAGGATCATATGAGAATCAAAAGATAAAATGCAGGTCACATTACAGGGGTTTACTGAATGTCAGTGATTTTTCTTCCTTTGAGAGAGGGCAGGAGGTCAACCAGTCCATGCAGTTGGAGAGGTAGTGCCTGCATCAGATAATTCTCAGTTTTGTTGCTGTATCAGTCACCTAGTGCTGCATAACAAGCAATCACACATCACAGAGACCATGTGATGAACATTTATTTATCAGATAGCTCTGCTCGTCTTAGCTGGGCCCGACTGCAGTTGACAAGGGCTGCTTAATATGCTTCTTGTCCTCCTTGGACCAACAGGTGAGCCAGGGATTTTTCCCATGGAGATGATAGAGGTTCAAGAAAGCAAATAGGAACATGAGATGACTTTTGAAGCCCAGATTCAGAAGTGACACCCTGTCATTTCCACCCCTGTTCCATGGTCCAAAGCAATTCATGTGGTTCAGCCCAATTTTAAGGGGTAGTAAAATGGACTCTGCCTTTCATGGAAGGGAGTAAAATTCACTTGGCAAAAGTTATGAATACAGAAGAGGTAAAAAAATCGGGACCATTAATAAAACCTACCACAGATGCTATGCATCCAGATATTCACGTATGTAGAGAACCTACCATAAAAGGTTAAGGGAGAATTCCCCCTTTCTCCTCCCATCCCTCTAAGCAGTAGGAAGAAAAATATTTTCTCCCCCTGTTTCTAGAAGCTGAAGCATGAAAAATAAGCTGAACTGTCATACATTCTTGCCCAGATAGTGATTCTTTTTTAAATTATATTTATTTTTATTTTTAAAAACTCACCTTAAACTCATCTTTTTATTAGGTAATATACACACAAAGTTCAGAGGATCTAAATTTGCTTTACATACAGTAAAGGGGATGTCTCCTTCCTCCCTGGTTCCCAGTCATGGTTCTCTTACTTAATGGAAACCATATAACCATGGTAGTTTGCAGGCTTCCAGGGAAATCCATGTAGATACATGCACCAGCATAGGCATACGTTTTTTTGCTTTGCTCCACGGCATGTGGGATCTTCCTGGACTAGGGCTAGAACCCATGTCCCCTGCATTGGCAGGCGGATTCTTAACCACTGTGCCACCAGGGAAGCCCTTTTGTGTGTGTGTGGTTTTAAAACTTTTTACTGCAATATAACAGTGAAGTAAACAGTAATTAGACACCTACCAATTTTCCCCCCAAAACAAACCAAAAAAATGTAAACTACCATACTGATTTTTTTCACTTAACAATATATCTTGTAGATTTTGCCAAGATATGAGCTACCGCTTTCTTTTAAGCGGCTGCCAATTTTCCTTTACAAAGGAGAGGATTTTTGAATCTTGAAGGAGTAGCCCAGCTTCAGGTTTGGTAGAAATTATTTGTGAGGCTTCAGTGTGGTTAGGGGTTTAGCAGTGGGATGAGTAAAAGAGGAGTATAGGGGGAAAACAGGACATCTGAAATGGATCATTCCAGTGCCAAGAGCTCAGCTGTGCTCTCTCTCACTTTTGCTCCCTACCCATGCCCACAGCCTTCCCGTCAGTTCTGTAAGCCCCCAGACCCCACCACCACATTTCTTCTCTACTGAAGTTTAAATGAAGTTGGTTTCTTTCATCTGCCATCAAGAACCCCAGGTAATACCGAAGGAAACTGGGAGATCTGGGGTGAGTAAGACAAATGTAGGGCTGAAGACAGCAAAGATCGGCTGCTGTTGAACTGTGGGAATCTCAGTGTGTGTGTCAGGATTAGAAGAGACAATGGATGGAAAAACCGTCGCACGATATCTATGCAGTTGGGCACCAAACATTTCCTGAGCCATTCCACGTGCCTGGCATTATTCTGGACGCTGAGGATACAGTGAAGGGAAAGCAGACAAGGTCTCTGGCCTCATGAAACTCAGAATTCTAGTTAGGCAGAGAGATAGTAAAGAAACAAACAAATTTATGGCATAATGTCAGGTAGTGATAAGTTCTATGAAAAGAGAATAGAGAATGAAAGGGGTGCTGTTTTATCTAGAGAGAAGACAAGATCTTTGGAAGAGAGGCCATCAGGCTTGGCTAGGACAAGATTCTGCTCAGTGCCTTTTCTACCTTCAGTGTGATGACACAGGCAAGGCAGAGAAGGCAGTCGTCTGGCCCATGGAATTTAAGAGGTAGCGCCCTTGTTATTCATTCTCTAAAAATTTGCTATGATGTTTGAACTCTCCACCATTGTTGAATATTTCCAGTAAGGGTGCTTGCTTCAGGTTGTTAGGCTCTCTACCCGGGTGGCAGCATTAGTTAACAATGACCACTTACTAACACTGTTGTGACCTGGTTAACAAAGGAGCTCTAAGGAGATGGGACAGAATGGGTGAGATTCAGGCTTCACATTGGAAACATCAGTGACTCCATGTAGCTTGTAGGATCAGGTTCACACCCTTTGACACTTAGGGTGCTCCATTATGACTCTAATTTGTCTTCTCAGGGCTCATTCTCATGAGAATTTACTGTATGTAAATCTACCCTTGGTAGATTCCACACCATAATAGTGATAGATTAGAACATTTTCCAGCAAATGTTCACTCCCCTCCCTTTCCCCCTGAGGTGGGGTATAATTTCCTGCTTCCACTTTTGGGATTGGCTGTGTGCCTTGTTGTGGACAGTGGAAGATGGGGAGAGACATGACACAATCAAAGGTTTTAAATGTACATGTGGAGCTTGATTTGTCCTTTTGAGATTCTGTGAACCACCATGAGAAGGACAGTCCCAAGTAGCTGCTAATCCAAGGAGGATGAAAACACGTGCGGATGAGACATGCACCAAATAACGTCTGGTGGAAAGAAATATATGCAAGCTTGTTTTAAGCCACTGAGTTTTGAGGTGGTTTGTTACATAGCATATCTGCAGCAATAGCTAACTAATACAATAATTAACTGAATAATTCACTGCTACCTCTGTAGGTCTTATATATGACATTTTTGCTCAGAGCATCCCGTCCATCTAAGATAGCCTCTCTCCCCCTAACCATTGTATCTCCATGTCTAAAGCATAATTGCTAAGAAGATGTAATCTGAAGACAAGAAAACCTGAGATTTAATTTCTGTTCTGCCGCTTGTTAGCTTTGGGGAATCATTAACTTTCCTATGCTTCAATTTTCTCAAGTATAAATGAGATTAATAATATTTACCTTTGTAAGCTGTTACAAGGATTCAGGATATCATATATGTAAAGCTTGGCACTTACTATGTGCTCAGTAAATGTTTCTGATTTTTTTTACATGTTTTCTTAGATAACTTTACCACAACCCTTTGAGACAAGTTCTGTTATTATCGTCATTTTACAGATAAGGAGACTGAGGCTCAGAGCAGTTACTTTACTTTTTTTACAGTTATTAAGTGGCAAGATTAGGATGCCTGCCAGGCTGCTGGATCCAGAATCTGTACCTTCGCCCCTGTATTACATTGCTCGGATACTCAGTGAGATTTCTTTCAGCTTCCCTGTTCTGTGTTTCCTTGGTCAGAAATGTAAGTGTCAGAGGCCTAAATAACAGAGATGTCTCATTCTCGCCCAGCATCCGAAGTGTGAGACATGCACTGTTGATGGTCCAAGAGGTGATTTAGATGGAACAGGACACTGAAGACACTGAATCATATTGTGAGAAAGTCATTTCCTTTTCAATTATCTTTAAATGTCAAGGGAAAATAATCTTAGTTGGATGCTAACATCTTTAACACTTCTAACACTTGCTAATCTCCCAAATTCCATCCTCTTTTTTTTTTTTAAATGAGAAAGTAAGAGCATGTTCCAGACACAGAACCTCTGATAAGTAACAGTATCCTGTTAGAATTCCATTAACAGTGTATGTTTCCATTATTATTGTTGTTGTTGGAAGGACCATGGAAAACCATTGTCTTCTATTTAAAACTTGTACTGTGGCTTTCCATTTACTATGGTAATTTAAAGTCCCTCTGTAACATGCATTTATTTCACTTAAAAAGTTGATTTAAGAAAAAAGAGTTAAATAAATGAATAGTATAAATGGTCTATAAATAACAAAAATCATGAAGATGGTGGTTGTATATAGTAGTTTAGGAGATACTATTTCATGAAAGAATTTTGCATTTTGCCTTTGTCTATATGTCTGGCAGTCTTCCTCTTGCCCCTCAACCCCACCCTGTATGTTAGTCCCCATATAAGTCCAAATAACTTATAAGAATTAACTGATTACAAAACTGGATACAGTTCTAAACATTTGAAATACAAATACTAAGCCTGTTTGAGAAAAGGTAGCTCAGTAAAAAAATCCACTAACTGGACAGCAGGAACCCTGGGTTATCTTCTGGTATCCACCACTGATTCGCTGTGTGACTGTGAACAAATTGCTCTAGCTCTCTGAGCCCCAGTAGCCCAATTTATAAAATCAGGAGTTTTAACTAGACGATCTCTAAGGCCCTTTTCAATTCAAAAGGGTGCTAATATTTTCAATATTATTTTTATTAAAAGAACCACTTTACCATTGAGAATTTCAAATGTTTTTATAATAACCCCTCAGAATCAAGGGCAACAATATATTTGCAATAAAAAGTGCATCAACATATTTTGTTTTTGATCATTTTTGCATGTATTAAAGTGAAACATTTGGTAAAAATTAAACATTATATGCAAATGAGTACAACAAGCCTACTTTTTGAATAATAATTCATTATGTCCCTTATAATATATGTGAGTGGCTTCTTTTTTTTTCAGTACACCATAGCTATTAAGTCAGCATGTTGGAAGTTTACCAAGAAGTATAACAGAAGACCCAATCTTTCATTTGCATAAGTCCCAGAATTCCACCTGTCGAAAATTGTATGCTATTAATAGGTGACAAGACTGTCACTCGATGTTCATTTATAATGTTTTCACTAGAACCTCATGAACATTTAGGACATATTTCAGGAATTGTTGTAAATTTTTTTTTTTTTTTTTTGCCACAGAGAGGAAAGTGTGTTTATACTACAGCAAAAATGTTTTACACTGGAAAGGTACAGCTGGCAGAGGTGTTGAATCTTCTCTTGTGCATTTTCCGTTCTTCACTTTTTCAAATACAGAATCACATAATTACAAGAATAAGCTGGGAGGAAATTTGAGGATCTTCTGCTTTGTGGTATTCTCATTATAGGTGAAGAAATTTTAGCCCAGAGAGGTCCAGCAACTTGCTCATGGTAACATAGTTAGTGGCCGTGCTGGGAGACTAGAATCCAAGTCTCCTGACTCCTTTTTCCATGTGTTTCTACATATGTTGGTATGTAAGCTATAAATACAGAGACTAGAAATATACATGAAAATATAACAACCATTATGCATGCAGATTTATCTCCAAGGTCAATTTTAGAGAACCATGAAGTTGGTCAAGTTTCTCATCAATATCATAATTCTACTTTTTTGGGAAATTAACTTTTGCTGCCCTGTGGCATTGTTTTCTTGAAATTTTAATTCAGATAGTTTTTATATCTATTGCAGTAGATTCCTTGAGGAGTAAGACTGTTTATTCCTCCCCAGGTTTTCATGCTCTGTGACACTAGCCAAGGGCTAGCAGGTAGAATGACTAAAATGTATTAATGGTCTAACCTACTGCTTTTTACTGAAATTAGTGGTCTCTCTAAGATTGCACCACTAGTTGAGGATGGGGTTCTAAAAAAATATATACAGCCTCCCAACATTAATAGTATAGAGCAATAAATTGGCACCAGAGCTGGATGTGTTGCACATTTGTGACTTTAAGGTAACTAAAAAGTATGCCAACTCTATTTAATTAAAATAAATCTTAATATCAGGTCAATAGATTATGCACATACTTTACTGTGACCATGTAAATAGTGATATATTTACAATTTGTCTGGGAAATTTATGGCCGCCATTCTCCAAGCAACGTGAATGTAGAGTTACTGGGAGACACTCACAAAGGTAGAGTCTCAAGGTGGTCTGGAGTGTAGACTCTGAGAGTAGTGAAGACCACATGAAGACAGGTGAACAATACACCATCTTTCTTAACTTGCCCAGCACACGTAGAGAAACACCATACTTTTCAAAGATGTACAGTAGGATTGCCACAGGTTCCAATGAGATTTTAAGCTTTGGAATCAAAACCACCTGGGCTTGACTCCTGGCTCCTCTCTACTAGCTATGCAACTTTGGACAAGTTAATTAGTCTTTATGAGCTTTACCTAATTTGTAAAATGGATCTAATGATACCTACTTCATAGGATTGTTGTTAACATTAAATTAAAGGTGGAAACATAGTAAAGTATTTTAGACAAGTAACGTTTGTATGATAAGTGATCAGTAAAGAGTGGTTATTGATAATATCAGTGACATTCACAATTGTAGTATTTAACGAGTATACTAGGAAAGCAAGACCCTTATGGCATCTAAGAACACTAACTATGAACTGCCTTACTCTATAACCATATGAATAGTCTTATCCTCTCTGGATTGTAAGTTACTTAAGGGCAAATGCATCTTAATTACATTATGGATATGAAAACTGAGGCTCAGAGGGAGTATTGATCCAGCTTCCAACAGTCATCCCTAAGAAATCCTAAAATTTGAGTAATATCAACTGATACGGATAATTTTCACATATTTTTTTAGACAAAAAAGCTCATTACTCCTTTGCTTATCAAATCATTGTGACCAGTTTCTTTCTATTTAGTGTGATATTCAAGGCCCTTCACAGACGAGCCCAATCTACTCTTTCAGTTTCATCTCAATCCACTCCCTTGCATGAAGTATATATTTCAGACCCTTTTATCTTCTCACCATTCCCTGAAAATGCTCTGTTATTTCGTTCTCCCAGGCCGTCCTATTCACCTTCTTTTCTGCCTGGAGAAATACAGCTTAATATTCAAGAATCAGCTGTGAAGCTCTCTCCAGCCACATCAGTAAGATGGGAATGATAATGATGGTCGCCATTTACTGATCCCTTATCCATGCCAGACACCTTGTTCCTGGGAGTCATGCCGTGCTCTTTGATTCCATGACCACAGTTGTTTTGTTGATTGTGTACCTTGTAACTCTCCGACCTGTCATCCTCCCAGCTCGACATAACCACTTGAGGACAGAGACCATGATCCACTCATTTGTGCAGTCCTAGCACAGATCCCAGGGTAGGTTGTCAATCACTATTCGTCACATCAATGAATGGTAAAGTTAGGGTTCTAATTAATAAGTATTTGTTGAATGAAAATACTGCAGAGAAAATTCAAATATCAGATTGGTAAACTGAATAATTCACTGTGTCAGAGGCCTAAATAACCGTCTACTGGCTCTAAATTTCCTTCCCACTATAAGATTGGTGATCTAGCTACCCCCAAGTTCAAATAAATCCCCTCACGCTGGGAGTTAGGAATAAAAATAAAAAGCAGAGACACTGAGATCTTATGCATATTTGAGCTCCCAGGCCTCCTTATCCAACAAAGGCTCAGACATGGCTTCACATGCACTCACACATCTGGAGTTATTCTTTCCCCCCTGCCTTGGCAGAATCCCTGTGTCTTTTCAACAGATCGTGCATGAGGGTATCTATAAATAATCACCCAAATGTAATGCCACCCAGCCCGCCAGGTTAAATATAGACATTGGATTAGCTCCAGGGAGGAGGGGACAAGTGATTCCCAACTCAAAGAAATAGTTATGAATTCCATTCGCTGTGTGAATATGTACAGTGGATGTTTCCTTCCATAAGGACACCAAAATAGCAACAAACTCAAGGCTAATGTTATAGCTGCTACTGTCTCCCCTGCTTAATCTTTCCCCATCTGGATCCCAACACAGATGCTGATGCGTCTAGACGTGTGTGTCAAACGACAGCTCTCTCCACACCTGTTCTACGTATACCTGCCCCGCCCCCTGCTTAGCGCCTCTGCTTCCCTTTGATGGGAGAAGGTGTTGCAGGAGTTACAGCACACCATCTTTCACTTTTATATCTTGGATCTCAGTAGGATAGTGGGAAGAACTGACCTCTGACTTCAGTCAGAACTAGGTTAAGTCCTTGCTTCACAACTTACTAGCTCTGTGGCCTGGAGAAACTTACTTAACCTATCTGAGTCTCATCAGTTTTTGTATTTATACAATGGAGGGAATCTTGTGTACTTGTTAGCGCATTGGGCAGATTTCGCAAGATATACTACGTAAATTTTCTGGCCCACCAATAGACTCTGGGTAAAATAACTCATCTTCTCACCTCATTATCTCATTTTATAGACCTCTGGAGATGAAATGGTCATTAGTGATTATCTGGTCTACTGCTTGCATCTAATAGGTGAGGAAATTGAGGGTTAGGAAGGTAAATAATGTGTTTCAGAGGTGTCAGATGGACTTAGAAATTGAGCTAGGACCAGGATTCATGTGTGCTACCTTCAGAGCCAGGGTCCTTCCCAACATCATTCATTTATTCATTCATGCTATACACACGTTTTAATATTTGTTGAGATCTGTCAAGCAGCAAGTATTGAGGATATGAAAATGGACAAGCAAAAGGTGCTCCCAGTTGGCATGGAAAAGAGCTAATGATATTAGGTAACATTTTTGAGCTCTCTTCAGACTCCACTAAGTGCTGGGAATTATTTAAAGCACTTTACATTCTTACCGCCTTTAATCCTTCCCAAAATATGTGAGATACAGATACTATTATCTTCCCAATTTTGCCTATGAGAAGAAAACAAGGCTCAGGAAGGTTAAGTGATTTGCACAAGTTTACACAGCTAGTAAGTGGTTGTTATAGAATTCTGCCCCAGGCAGTGTTATGCCCAAGGTCACATTGTTAACCACCATATTATACCAGCTCTTGATAAAGAAATAAGATGAGTGATTTTAACCCACTAATCCAGGGAAGCACAGGGACTGTAGGAGTTCAACACTCTACCATTCCAGCCATCAGGGGGAGACCAAGAAGGTTTCCTAGAGGGCCTGATTTGGGAAGTGATATTGTCCATCTGATATTGTTATTGATATATGATATCTTAACTCCAGAAGTGAAAATTTGATAGAATTACATGGGACCAGGCGAAAGATTCCAAGTGAATCGCAGAAACACAAGATAGAGGAGACCAACCTTAGGTTTTGTAGCACTTTACACATATTTGCTTGAGCTTCACAGTAATACCTTTGGGATGAGGGCAGGGAATGGATTATAATTCAAATTTTATGAGTAAGAAAACCTAGACTCAGAGATGGTGGCTTTGATCAAAGATACTAAGCAAGATGGTAGAAGAACTGGGAATACGATATGATTCTCCTAACTATTCAGGGCAATTTCTGCCCTTTACCCTGCTCCTACCTCTTTTTTTCTTTTTCTGGTTATCTAACCTAAAAATTAAGGAAGACTCACTAATTTAGAAAAATGAATAATTAGTCTGCCCATCAGACTGTCTCCTCAAACATCAGATGTTATAATCAGGGTTTAGTATGATTCTTCATCTCAGACAGATCTCAGTGAAATCCTCAAACAAGAACCTGCAGGGTAGATATTCTGCATTGCTGGCTAGAGTGAAAAGCCTTTGTTGCCAGAAGAGCGAGGCTATAGGAAATGATAGACTTGTATTCTTGCCCTGGGAGAAAGACTTACCAACCCTGTAGTGGGTAGTGGGTGTGAGCAAAAGTAGGACACAGATAAGCCCATCATTTTTTAGAGAAAATGTGCTTTGGATCATACAGAGGTTCTGCTCTATATGACAAGGAAGTGATAATGTTATCTGTTGGAAGCTTTTTTAAGACAGCCATAACACTCTGATCGTCCAACACATAAACCTCAGTGGCCCCTGGCAGCATATCGTTTTGAGGACAAGTTTCTGATGGGATGAGTCATCAGTGAAAATAGACTGGACTGCTTGCCATGTAAGTGTTGGGCAATGTGAACAAGCTTAGATTTGATGATCATCCAACAGTTCTCAACATCTTCTGGGTCACTTATCCCTTTGAGAACATGATGTAAAACCAAGGGCCTTCAGCTAAAAAAATGCACATAAACAGACACATGCAAAACTTTAATACATTTTCAAGGAGTCCACAAACCACCCTGAGGCCTCAACATAGACACCCCAGTGATCTAGAGACAAAATATCAAAATCTCAGGGCTTTTAATTGCTTAGTAACACTGCAGAGGCATTGGATTGTAAATTTCTATGAACAGGGACTGTGTCTTATTCATTATTATGCCTCCATTGACTAGGAACATTGTAGGGATTCAAAAACCTTTGGTTGCATTGAACTGATCTATAGTACAGTTAACTTCTGTATTAGTTATTTCCGCATAACAAACAACCCCAAAAGATAATGGCTTAAAACAATAGCCACTTATTTAGCTCATGATTCTGTGAGTTAGTAGTTTGGACTGAGCTCAGCTAGGTCCTTTGGTCCCAGCTAGGTTCTTTCATGTGTCTTCAGTCAGTTGTGTGTCCACTACAAGTTGTTTTTGCTGATATTGGTAGGGCTTTATGACGTATTTGGGATCTTGACTGGGACAGTTGGATTGACTCATCTGTGGTCCACATGGTCTGTCATCTTTAATCAGTGTGACATGAGCCAGGTCACATGAGAGATACAGGGAGACACATACCTTCATGCTCAGGGTGACTTGACTAGTTTCAGATGCTAAGGACACTCTCTGTCAAGGGTGTCAAGGGTACCTTGCTGTCAAGGGTAACATCACCTGTGGGTGGCATGGAGGTGAGCAGTCCAGAGAGATTGGCAGTGGCATGGTCACTGGGACGAAAACGAAGCTATGAATAGCAGAGGAACAGGGTAAAGCATGGAAGATCAGTGACCATCAAGCTGACCAGCTGCAGAGTTTAGGCTGTAGCTCCAATTATATGTGAGGGCAACGTTCTCAGTTTTCCACCATCACCATCAGGATTATGCAGCCTGGAATTCCTGAAAGCCAGGAGGATGAAGCATTGAGATACAGGGTAATACTATTGATGTGATGCGTGTATACCAAAGAGGGTGAACACAGGAAGCCTTCTCACCACTCTTCCTCCTGACCAGAATAGAAGACCCTTCCTTCAGCTTCCATGGCCTTTGTACGTGCCCTCATCTGTAACACGATTGCCTATTTAGCTGACCATATTTCCCATAGAACGTAAGTTCTATGAGGGCGGAGACCTCATCTATACCACTATAATTCTCATATGCCCAGCATACAGTAGGGGTCCAGTATGTAGTTGTTGATCCAGTTTACTTACTACTCTCTTTTATGGATAATGTAAGAATTTGAGGACAGAAAGAAAGTGACAGGTCTAACGGAGCGAGATGAAATGGTTAGATCTGTTTCCCCATCATCCCACAATCATCCATAAGATTTATCCCATCTCTAAAAGTCTCGGAATTTTCTGATTCAAATTCAAGGCCAGGTGTTTTCAGGGGGTGTCAGCTTGCTTATGATGGATCTACCAAAATGTAAGCGATTTTGATGTAGGTGGAAGGACAGTGATAATCATCGTAAAGAAGACGTATTGTTCCTTTCAACTTGGATTAACCTGGATTTTGTTTAAGAGATTTCCAATTAGCTTCTTGAATCTGCACAGTTAACCTTTTATGAGCTTTTCGCTTCAGACTTTTTCTCTCTCCAAGCCCTCAGCCCTCATTTCTGCCCATGGAGCCTCACAGGAATAGCTGGAATCCAGCCTCCTGAACAGCTCCTGAGCATAGGATAATTGCAATATAATTAATGAATTAAAAAGAATGAAATGTTTTAAATGCTTTCAATATTCCCTTTCCTATAATTATCTACAGGAAACATGTTCATTAACAATCTTGTGCTGACAGCCCCCAGGCTCTGGATGAGCTAGCTCACCTTCCAGTAAGAAAATGAATTGATGACCTCTCTATCACAGGCCTCCAACTTCCATGGGGAGAGGAGTGGCCAAAGCAGGACCATCATTTGGAAAATGGTTGGCCAGATCAGACTCCCTCCCTCACCTTCAGTCTCAGGGCACCTTGACTAGTCTCACATGCCAAGGACATTCTCTCTACCTGTGTCTCCCCAGATCTGTTTTGCAGAAACACAATACTAGTTGGTCCCTAGTAAGTATCTTATATCTCCTATTGTCTTCCCTTTGCCTTCAGCTGGAAATGAGCTGAACCATTAATTCACGGAAATATATTCATGACTCAGACCCTTTAACCCTGTGCCTTGCAGTCAAGGGTAACATCATCTATGATAGAGAGCCAAAAAGTATTCAGATCCACAGGGCATACCTGGCATAAATGCCTGGGGCATTTTGACCATTTATATTAAGAGGAAACATTTATATTAAATAAAATATTGGTATCTTATGGAGTAGAATTTAAAACACACATGAATTTTAAAAGATAAAGCATTATACTTTGAAAAATCATGCTGATTGGGGGCTGCTTCAGACTGGGTCCCCAGTTGCTCCAGGGATACTTGGCCACTGACCACATCACTGGAGACATTTGTTGTTAAGTATGATCTACTGGGATATCCCTACAATAGTACTTAGTTGCCAGCCCAGGGCAACTAATCTTATACTGTGGAATTTCCATCAATATGACAAACTGTAAGAGGGACATTTTGGGGTAGGGTTGCCTCCCAGAACCCCATCAGTTTATTTATTTATTAGATATGTGAGTTTCCAAAATGTGCAAGGTACTAAGCCAGGTCCGGTGTAGAATATGTTGATGAATGACACAGGGACTGTGTATTCAAAGATTTTATAGACTAGTGGGGGGAGATAAGATTTGTACCTATAAATAACTATAATAGAGACAGGGCTAGGAAGTGTGAGAGAGGAGCAGTAAAAGTGCTATGGAAGTCCAGAGGAGGCAGATACTATCTCCAGTCGAGGGGATGTGAGTCTGTGTCGTAGAGAAGGACGATTTTCAGCTGGAACTTGAAGGATGGGTAATGTCTGGATGGGCACAGACAATGCAGGAGTATGGTCGCTACCACGCCAGGAAACAATCCTTAGCAAAGGTTCAGAGTCTGAATTCAGGGAACAGGGGTCTCTCCAGGGTAGACCAGGGCTGAATATACAGTTGGGGTGTGGCTGCAAGGAAGCAAGGCTGGAGTTAAAGTTTAGGGAGAGTATGTGGAAGAGTTCATGTGGCACACACAATAGGTTGAACTGATAGCAGGTTTTCAGCTTATGAGTCAAAGAATCTTGATGTTTCAGAAAGACAGCTGTGCCGCGTGGAGAAGCATGGTTTAGGTGTGTGGAGTGAGAATGGAGGTAAGAATTCAGGTTAGGAAGTTGGTGAAAGAATTCATGCAGGCAACAAAGGACTGATCAGACAACACCGGATAAAATTCTGCCATCTCCATTGTATACACAGGAGGAATCAGGCTGCCATTGCACCTTGGAACAAAAACAGATTGAAGAGTAGAAAAGTTGTGATATGCAACATACTGAAAAGGACTGAAAGTTATTGGAAAAATCAATCTGTTTATATAACCAGACTATCTGAGTATATATTTTTGAGATGGGGGAAATTGGTCACTAATAAAATATTTACTGGGGATCTTTGGAATGCCTACAAAATTCTGTTTTTGGTACAGGCACTTAGAGGCAGGCTGGTGGGGGATGCTGATTAGATAAATTGGACAGACCACAGATTTGGGCAGCTGTCAGTGTAACCAAATGAGTTGAGACAAGTGGGCAGTTTAAGAGTTTGTTGATGTCAGGGCAGGAAAGGATCTGGGCATGCTACCATCAGGTGCCTTTGTCAGGGGTCCCTGAAGTGGGTGCTGCACAGAGTTCAAGGCAGGCAAAGATGGTCAGTCAGCCACAGAGACAGAAGAAGCAGTTATTTCCAGACCCTCAGACAACTCCAGAAGGCTCTCACCACCCTGCCAATTTGAAGTCAGCTGGAGGCTTCTCAATCCTCTGAGCCAAGGCCAAATTGTGTTGTGAGTTTTCTTGCTTCTCCAAAGGGCCCACATTTGTTCCTTTGTTTGAATCAAGCATCATCTTCACATCCTCAAGATGATGTGGTCTCTGAATTAAAACAGAAGGTCAAGACTTCTGATCTCACAAGGATAACAGAATATGGCTTCTGGAGTCAGGCCAATTGGATGGACTTTTCCCCCCCTTTTCTTCTTTTCTTGCTGTCTTTTACTGGGTTAGTAAACTTGGGTAAGTTTCTTAAAAATGTCTGAGGTTCAGTATCCTTATCTATGAGCTAATGTTATGATAATATTTGCCTCCAAGAGTCATTGTGTGGATTAAGTTAGATAATACATGTAAGTCTTTAAGCAGAAAGCCTGCTATTCATTGACTACTCAGCAATGGTTCCTTACTATTCTTCTGATTATCATGGTGGGTTTTGGTGTGCTGTTCTCAGATTGTCTGGCAAGTTAGTCCTTATGGAACTGTATCACCATCTCATTATTTTCGTGTTTGGTCATTGCCTCACAGTTGGAAGTTTCTTGTTTGTTTGTTTTTTAAGGGACTAAACCCACACTGTTCTTGGGAAGTTAAGTGAAGTGTATGTATTACGCTGGATTATTTGGTTGCAAGTGACAGAAATCCAAGTGGCTCAGACAAAAAAGAGAATGTGTGGTCTCATATAGCATCCTTCAAGGATGACTGGAGAAGCTCAAGTTGAGTTTCAAGAATCTGTGTTTTGCATGTCTATGCTCTGATTTCATCTGTTGGTATAGTCATCAAGATATGCAAGATAGGGCTTCCCTGGTGGTGCAGTGGTTGAGAGTCCGCCTGCCAATGCAGGGGACATGGGTTTGTGCCCCGGTCCGGGAAGATCCCACATGCTGCGGAGCGGCTGGGCCCGTGAGCCATGGCCGCTGAGCCTGCGCGTCCGGAGCCTGTGCTCCACAACGGGAGAGGCCGCAACAGTGAGAAGCCCGCATACCACAAAATGAATGAATGAATGAATGAATGAATGAATGAGAGAGATGCAAGATAGCCCCCAGTGGATTCAGGCTCCCATTCTACCAGGTGAGCAAACCTTGAAGAAAGATGTCCATTGGATGGACCTGGTTCTCCTGCCCATCCGAAGTCATCCTCTGTGGCTAGGTGGTTTGAATAAACTAATTAGTCAGGCCTAGTTTGTGTTCCCACCTTTGGAGGCAAAGGCTGAAATGAACCTCTTAAACCCCACAGACTGAACGTAAAAGGGGGTGGGTTTCTAGCATTGTGGTTCTCAAAGTGTGGTCACTGGGACTGTAGCAGTAGCATCAACATCCCCTGGAAAACACCTAGAAATATAAATTCTCAAACACTATTCCAGACCTTTAAAATCAGAAACTCTGGAAGGAGGTTCAGGAATCTGTGATTTAACAAGCCCTCCATGTGATTCTGATGTATGATCAAATTTGAGAATCATCATTCTAGAAGAGAATGTATGAACAATTTCCAGAAGAAGAAGGGACAAGCAGAAACAACCGATGCCTAGCTTGCAGGCTAATAAATCACCATGCCCATTTCATAGAAGAGGAGCCTGAAGATCCAGGAAATCATGGAAATAGACCAAGACCTCATGTCTAATAATCAGCTCAGAGCCAGACTCAGATATTCTGGTTCCTAACCTAGCACTCCTTTCACCAAAGCACTGTAAAAGAAAATGAGAGAAGAAATTCCTTGCTCTGAGGCATTGCACCTGATTGTGTAGACTGTTCATTTTTTAAGGAGACTTTTTCACCTAAGTAACCACTACCTAATAGTGGATTGTCCAAATGCATCTTTAAGACGTAAGCTTCTCTCCTGCCCTAGAGGGAATAAGCCCCTGAGAAGTGATGGGTACGTCAGGTATCAGTTTCCATTCCGTGTCTGCTCACATCCCAGAATACTTCCCCATGCCCAGAGGTTCTGCATAGCCAGATGACATGATTATCTGAAGATGTTACTGACTCTAGGGCTGAATTATTCATATTTTACATTTGAAAATCACCTCCCAGTTAAGGTCAAATGAAATGACCTTTGCAGAATGAACTAGACTGAAGTCAACAAGAATTTATTGGGCAGGGAGTATGTGGCCAGTGTCATCAGTCATGGCTGAGCTTATGAGGGAGGGAGAAAGCACAGGCACTTTCCCGAAGGAGATCCCAATTCAGTCTGGCAGATGAGATGAACACAACTGAAACAATTAGAGAATTCTACAGGCAGTCTTGTCCTTCAGTTGTGTTGCTGTGTGCCCAGCACCCAAACCTTCTTTCTATGGGGAGTTTTCCACCTTATAAATCTTGATGAGAAACGGTCTGTCCTGCTATTGAAGTGGAAAAAGCCCAACGTAAACTTCCTTATTAAACCAGAAAATGAGAGCATGCTTGACCAGCCAGAGGTGCCTACCTGAAGCTAGTGGCATAGGAAAAAAAAAAGACTGGGATAAAAATTCATCATGGTGGCAGAAGTGACATCTGCCTGTTTCCAGGGCACTGGTGACAAAGGTGCCAGAGGTGGTACCAGAAGCCCTGTGCTGGGGGTGGGATGATGCTAGCTCTGAAGCCCAACGTTAAAACAGTGGCGCTATCATCCCTGTCAGACTGCTGGTGTTTGCTAAGGGTTTTGGAGGTGTGGACTCCTTTGGTTTTCTAGGCCTTCCTAGTAAGACTGTGAATTTCTCAATATCCTTCCAATAATTTTCTATTGGGCTTCAGTTTCACCAGAGTTCAGTTTCTGTTGCTTGCCCTTATGTGTCCTGGCTGAACAGGGCCTCCTTTCTTTTCCTCAGTGCATCATGCCCTCTCTCACCATGGGCTTTGTGCAGGGTGTTCCTTCAGCCCAGGCCACATTTCTCCCCTTATCTTCCATTTCCTGCACCTAGTTAACTGCTCCCTACCCTCTAACCCTTCAGACCCTAGCTTGAGCACCGTTTCTTCATGGCAGCCTTCCCTGTGTTCCTGGAGTGTTTCTCCTCTTGTCCACCCTCAGCACCCTGCACTCTTCCTTTGAAACACTATTCAAGTTTGTAAATGCATGGTTCTTCCCTGCTATCTGTGTCCTCAAACTATATCTCAGCTACATGAGGGTAAAGACTGTGTCCTTTCTCCTTGTTGTATCACCATTGCCTTGCATAATTTCAGGCACACAGAAGCTGGGTACCATCTGGGGTTGTCGAATGGGATGAGTAGATGAAGATTGTTAGGATAGGTGGTATACACTGTAAATAACGCAGGGCTTCTGAAAGCACTGTAGAAACCAGAGTAGCCAGGGAAAGTTTCCCAAAAGAGATGGAACTTGAGTTGAATCTTCATTCTTTCTTCTTTTTTTTTTTTTGCGGTACGCGGGCCTCTCACTGTTGTGGCCTCTCCCGTTGCGGAGCACAGGCTCCGGACGCGCAGGCTCAGCGGCCATGGCTCACGGGCCCAGCCGCTCTGCGGCATGTGGGATCTTCGTGCACCGGGGCACAAACCCGTGTCCCCTGCATCGGCAGGCAGACTCTCAACCACTGCGCCACCAGGGAAGCCCGAGTTGAATCTTGACATCATTGTGGAATTTGGACTGGGGAGGACAGGGGGAGCACATCCCAGATTGACAGAACAGCATGGTGGCAAGAGTAGGAGAGGGATTTTTCATTGCTCACTCAGAGGACAAGTGAATGATTTACCTGCTGAGACAAGGGGTCTGTGCAATAGAGGAATAATAGGTTAAGTTATATAGGTAGAAGAGGGTAGATCTTGATATATTTTTATTAAAGGAGACTAATCCCGGCTCTGCTGTTTTTAAACTATTTGGTTCTAGGTAGGTGTCTTATCCTATCTGAATCTCAACTTCTCCATTTGTGAGACAAGAATAACATCTAGTCCATGATTTCCTTGGAGTGAAGTATATGGTAAAGTCATTTCTAATGTTCCTTCTGAAAATCAAACATGATCATCTCCTGCTAGGAACCCTTCAATGGCACAGTTTCCTACACAACAAAGCCTGAGATCCATAACCAGGTTTCGAGTTCTTAATCATGGGACTCACACCTGCTTCTCCAGCCTGGCTTCCTCCTGATCCAACCTCAGGCATTATTGACATTTCCTGAAGCTTTTTCGCACCTCCTGTGTTTATACATGCTCTTCCCTCTGACTGTAATGCCTTTTCCTTTCAACCATCTCCCTTTCTAGCCCATCTGATGAACTTGTATTAATTATCCATTTAAAGCTAGTTTATGTCATCTCCTCTGCTATTCATTCACATTTAATCATTTTGACTCCCTTCATAGCCTACATTCATGTTGATGATTTGCTTTTTCACAGCTTTTTGTACTCTAGCACCATCGTTATACCTGGAACATAATAGGTACATACTAAATGTGTATTAACTCAAATCCAGTGTGAAAACCACTGAAAACTAGACACATTCATCTTTTAAACACTTGGCATGTATCTATTATGTTCTGATTAAACATTAGGCATCAATAGTTGTGGTGATTTTAGTAGTACCACTAAAATCACCACAAAAATCACCACCACTTTGTGGTAGAACCACAAAGACTTGTGAAATCCTGGTGATGGAAGAGACTTGGGGAGTATCTAATCCAATTACCTCCGATGTCAGAGAAGGCAGCAAAGCTCCAGAGAAGCTGGGAGTTTAAGGTCACAAAGTAATTCATAGCAGAGCAAGAGAAGAGTCCACTTCATATGATCCTTAGCTTGGGGATAAGTCCATATCACAATCTGTTTTCATGCTTATTATGATTATAATTATCCTGCCTCTTAGCCACATTGGTTAACTCCTATTTTTATAGCTCTAGCTAATGTTATAAAGGATTAATATTCTTTTTTTCCTTTCTTTATTATTATATTACGTGGCTGCGACTAAGTCATAGCCTGTGCTTTCCCCCGTTTTTAACATAAGGATACAAAGAGTGACTTCCTAATATTTGAAGAGTTTATAAATTATAAATTCAGAAAATTTCCATTTCCTCCCACCTCCTTTCCTGCTGCAGCAATTCTGGAGCCATTGGGTGGTGAACCTGTAACAGGAGAATGGATAATTCTAAGTGTGCATCTGAAAGAAATAGTTTGCCTCGTTTGGAACAATGATCCATCCTGTAATTGAATAGAAGACTTGAGACAGCATGAATGAGATCATGTCTGTAAAATGGTCTGAACCCCTCACAGGCAGCCACTCCATAAATACAAGGTTGTTCCAGCATTTGTAACACTACTCATTGTGAGAGGAAAAGAGTCTGCACAGGGTTTCATAAATAAAAGCTGGTGTGCTTGCTTAGCTCCAGCTTTGTTCTGGCTTCTGGGCTTCCATCTTCCCACTAAAAGTAGCATGAAAATGTTGGAAAGAACTAAGCAAAATGTGCCATTCATTCAGTAATTCATCCAATGTTTATTGAGCGCCTACTACGTGAGAGCCGTATGCTAGGTCCTTGGTAGCTTGATGAAGTCTCTGTCCTCAAAGTCTTATCCCCATTCCTCCCTCTGGCCCCAAGAAGCTCTGACCTCAAGTGATTACTTCCTCCACACTGAACCTCTTCCTTTGTGCCATGAACTCTCAGAGCCCACATTTGTGCAAACATTTTGTGCAGGTCATTTTGGAAGAGCCTCAAAAATGGGAACCATTTCCATTTTTTGCCACCCCCTCCCCCCCAAAAAAATGTCTTGTTGGTGAGAAACTGCTGTGGTACAGGGATAAAGTAAGACCATTCGCTCAGTCACTCATTCAACCGATACTTACAGAGCTCAGGACTGTATTCAGAAGTCCTTGATTTCATTCCCGGTTCTGAGTATGTCCTACCTAGGAAACTTATAGTTCCCTCATCTTTGAAATGGTGGCAATATATGTCTCTAATTATGAAGCTTCAGACAATTGTCATTGGTAGCCATCCTTCTTCGCTCCTTCTAATAACATGTGCTAAGTAGCTATGTACTCCCAGAAAACTTCACGTTCACTAGTCCACTATACATGGACAGGTTACCTGTAGTCCCTGTCATCATCAAGGAGCTTGTATTATGTTTAAGAAGACAAGACATATATCCAAAGACGTGTATCCAGAAAACCATAATATTCATCAATTTATGATTAACACGAATATAAGACCTTGTACATAAAAATGCTAAGCATTAATGGATGATTGACCAACTGAGATAATCAAATACTCCAAGAAACATTTGTCAGGCATTACTGAGTTCCTGGCCCTGCATGCTGTAAAAATTATAAGAAGTTGGACCGCTTCTTAACAGGATGACCTGAGAAGGCTTGACTGAGGAAGTGATGTTTGAGACGAGTCTGAAAATTCCAGGTCCCATGAGAGCAGGGACTTTGTTTAATTTGCTACTGTATCCCTGCACCCAAGACAGTAGTTGGCACATGTGGACACACTCTGTGTATTTGTTCAATGAATGAATGAATACAATCACAATGGCCATGTGACAAGTGCATGTGATGGGTAGGAGCTGGGCCAGCTTTCTCCTAACGCAGCCACCAGTCGGAAAGTCCAAGGAGCTCCACTCAGCTCCAGGACCACACGTGCAGCCCTTCACCTTGTTGACCTTCAGCAACATTGTTTGCAATCCTGCATCTGCACTAGAGACTCTCCTGAGATGTCTCCCAGGCTTAATCCCCTATATTCAGAGTCTGAGGGATGGGGAAGGGATTGGAAACTCATGATTGGATTGTATCCCCACAGCCCAGAATTTGCCAGCATTTGTCCAGGACACTAATGGAACTGATCTCGAAACATGTCCATACCTCTCCAGTGGCTTTAGGCCACCTCCACCTTTCAAGGTTTCCTAGGCCCTGATCAGTGTAAGCAGATGCTACAGCTCCTTTCTATCATGACTGACTGGGTGGTCTTGGGTGAGTTACTGCTCCCCACTGGGCCTCAGTTTCCTCAACAAGAAACTATTGAGGCTGGTCTGGACAATCCCCAGGGGCCTCCTCCCTCTGCTGTTGTGTGTCATATCTTGCACTGTTTCGAGTCAGCAGTAGTCATCACCATGACTAATGTGTTCTCGGGATGGAGCATTTCTGCTTAGCAAGGGCCTGCAGGATGGAGTGGGTTTCTCTGTATGTTCCTACCAGGGTGGAAAATGCCCTTCAGCTCTCAGAGACGGGCTTCAGTGTGGAAACCTGCCCATACCAGGCATGGTGGGCCCAGCCCCAGGAGATGCAGGCTCATGAATTTCATGGCAGTGCTTGGAACCTGAAGCCTGGGCCCCATCCAGGCTCTAGGTGGGAGGATGTTGTCACTCGCAAGTCAGTTTCACTCAGTAAATGGAAAATTCCACTCCACCCAAGCGATAATACTACACGGATCCAGGAAAAGGCTTTGGTTTGAAAGATCCTGAAACAGAGCACATCAAGAGAGGTTCTCTAAAGTCCTACAGATGCAGGATTGAGAAATATTTTACTGCATGGCGTCAGAAAAATGACTTACCCTCCCTGCTCCTTTCCCTGCCTCTCTCAGAAAAGGTGCTAGGGAGTTACAGAGGATTTGAGATCCTCCTGGACACACTGGAGTCAGCTTGACATTCATCAAACTCTGTGCCTTTTAGACTCATAGCTGTGTCCTCGAAATTTTATGTGACAGTGGATAACCATTGTTGTCTCTCCAAAGTTCTGTTCCTCCCTCTAAAATGGATACAATGTCTCCTGCCTCCCAAGGCTGTTTTAATAATGAATAAATTAATACCTGAGAAATAAAATGCTAAAGGGGCAATGGAGTAGCATAGAGGAAATAGTAAAGACTTCAGATTCTCATGGGCCTGGGTTCTAATACTTGCTCTATCCTTCTAAGATGTGTAACCTTGGACAAGTTACTTGACCTCTTGAGCTTCAATTTTCCAATCTGACAAATGGAAATATATTGCAGTATTATTGTGGGGATTAAATGAGATGCTATAAAAATAAATAAAGGGTAAAGTGTGTAGAACTGCATGATTTAAAAAATGAGATGCTATATGAGAAGTATCTTACGTGGTGCCAGGCACATGGTAGTCACACAGCAAATACTATTTCCTGTCTCCATTTCTCTCTGTACAAACATATGAAATCATAGACCTATCAGTAAGATGCGTTGTGCAATGTATACTGTTTGTGTTTCTGAGGTGCTGAGGTTGCTCTGGGCTTACTGGAGGTTTTAGGTAAATAAGAGAAGGAGAAGTTATTCTGCTTCATGGAAGCTCATGAGGCCTACCAGGATCATGGGAACATGAAAAGCAGTGTCTCAAGCCTAACCCTAAGAAGAAAACTTATTTTCCATTATTATCATTTTTAAAATTTTTAGCCTTTGGTGCTGTCTAGAGAGCAGCAACAGTCCCAGTTCCCCTCCTCCAACTCAGTTGTTAGGTTATCAAGATCAGGCAGAAAGATAAAGCTCTTGTTTCCTTTCATCAGGAACTCCTGGCTTTTTCTTGTGGATCTCAGCATTTTGTACATTCAGCCCCTGTCAAGTAGTATCCCCAGGTGGAGAAAGGTGCCCCTGCAATGCCAGCATCAAGGGCATCCCTGGTACCACGTGTGTTTTCTCCAATGACCAGCAACCAGGCATCAAGATAAAGACGACTCCAGACATGCAAATCCCAAGCAATGACTAAGATTCATGTCTACTATGCTTACTCCTTTGCCATACAATTAGCATAGATTCTGTTTTCTAATTGACAAAGCAATACTCGACTGTAGGTCACTTTATTATCCCCATTATATAGATGAAGACTTGAG
This sequence comes from Leucopleurus acutus, assembly GCF_964270905.1. Taxonomy (NCBI): domain Eukaryota; kingdom Metazoa; phylum Chordata; class Mammalia; order Artiodactyla; family Delphinidae; genus Leucopleurus; species Leucopleurus acutus. Next base: position 14,925,066 of record NC_139150.1, read on the forward strand.
CTTAAAGAGGTCAAGTAAGTTGCCCAAGCTCAACACACTAGTAAATGACATGGTTGGGATTTGAATCCAGGCTGTCTGGCTACAGAGTCTGTGCCTTTGACTTCTGCCCACTCCTGCCCCTCACCTCTGTTCTGCGAGTAGCCACAAGGGTAACACAACAGCCCTTGGAGCTGGTGCTCAGCTGAGGTTGACTTGATTGCATTTGGGTGAGCTCATCCTGAGCTTGCTTGTCATGGGCGCTCCTACTTTTTGACCAAGTTAGTTGCTTCCTTGATGAGGGCTTCGGATGCAAAGTCCGTGGAGGAAGGGCATGGGATCTGCAGCATACAAGGAATGGGGGCCTGCCACCCTGGCAAAGAACGAGCATTTTACCACTGACATTATCTGAAATTGTCTAATAAGAAACCAGTCGAATTTTAGTTGATCTTACTGTTTTGTGTTTATTGTTTATCGATTGTATTATTGTTTTAAATTCTCTACAGACGCTATGCCCTCTTATTGCCTATACCTAGAGTGGACCACTCCCCACTGCTCCACCCTAGGGACGGAGAGTAAAGATTCTAGGATTCACTGCCCCTCTTAACCCCAGACCCCCGCATTAGCCAAAGATCTCTACTTCCGTGAGGTTTATATATTGGGGTTTGGACAAAGCTTTGGCTGGGAAACAGGTTCTGCTCCTAAAAGAGAATTTGAAACCACTAGCCAAGATATTTTTTTTTCCTAGAGTTCTGTCCAGTCTGAACATTTTATGGTTCTAAAACTGCTCTCCTCTGGGAGGAGGGATACAAAGCACTGATTTTACGTGAATGCACGAATCCCCCTGAAGATACTTTGGGAAGGACTCATGGATATTTTACATTTCATGACAGTTATTCCTGATGTGGGTCTCCATGACCCTACCTTCCCCTTTAAAAAAAACAAATAAAAAAATCTTTTACTGTGTGTTCACTATTTGCCAGGCACTGTGCTAGGGGCTGGCATTTCAGGGAGGGAAGGGATAAATATGATTCTTGGTCTTATGGAGTTTGGGAATAATGGGGGGACAAGAACAAAAAATAATCCCAAACAAGTATACAGTTACAAATTGAGGTAAGTGCTAAAAGGACAGAGATGATGTTATTATGGTCAAGAATATCAGAGGGTGTCATAATTTAGATTGGGGAGGAGTAATAAGATCCTTGCTGCTAAAGTAATATTTAATTAGAGACCTAAAGAAAGATTAGTGATAGATGGCAGAGAAGTGCAGGGAACAGCATTCCTGGAGGCAGGAACAACAGTTGCAAAAGCAGTGAGAAGGGCATGAGTGAGGGTCCTCTGGGAATGGCGGCAGTGGTGCAGGGGGAGAGAGCTGGGAGTAGACCAGTGGGGCAGGCAAAGGCCACATTTAACCAGACTCTAGAGGCCACGGCAAGGATTGTGGGAGTCCCTAAAAATTTTCTTCTAAGTAAGAAAATGCCATGGCCCAGTTTTTATTTTAGAAAGACCCCTCTGGCTGTACCATGGAAAACTGAGTCACTAGAACTTGCTGAATAATCCTGAAGTAGCTTTGTCACAAAAATAAATCTCAGTTTCAGAGTTGTAAATTCAAGCTTTTGGGTTTGCCTGAGTCAGCTTCAGGCCTTTTGTACACGGAGGCCCAGGGCTTAGAAGGTCTCAGATACATCGCCCGTGGAGTTCCATGCTACTGGCTGATGGGTCTCCCTCCTTCCCTTCCTCCACTGGGTGAATCATAGCTTTTGTCCAGGGTGGGCGGATCCTTCTGCCAGCTCCCACCCTCCCCATCCCCATCAGAGGAGGCAGCTCTGCCAAGTTCCCCTCCAGAGCCAGGGACACCACCTGTCATGCTGCATCCTCCTCCTACTCGGACATCTGACAGCCTCCGTGACTCGTGAGCTGGGGGAGCACAGATCACTAAAGCTGAAGGGACCTTAGAAACCATCCAGATCAGTCACCCAAATTACAAACTCAGGGAAAGGGAGGGTGCCCTTAAGGGCCACAGTTAGCTAGGGGCAGAGTCAGGACCCAGGGAAGCTGCAGTGGAGTTGTGTGATAAATGCCTCCATCAAGGGCTGGTGCTGGAATTTGAGTTGAGACACTGTAGGTATTGAAATGTGCTCTGGAATGGGAGTCTAGTGACCTGTGTTCCAGACCCAAGCTCCAGAGCTTGACCTTGGACAAGTTTCCTTCCTCTCTGAGCTGCACTGCTCTCCTCTGCATCATTTAAGGGGATGGTGCTGCGGATGTCTGAAGTCTGTTTGAGCTCTCACACTGCAAGACTGCAGGACTCTGGCAGGGACCTAGAAGGGGGCAGACCTGGTGACAGAGGATGTCTGACTAATCTCTGCAGTGGCTCTCCTCCCATCAAGCTTGAAGAAACTAATGGAACTGCTGCTGTCAGAGGCCATTCGTCCCCACATCCACACACACGTGAGGGTACACCCCCATGTCACCATCAACTCAGGGGCCCAACTCAGCTCTGCTTTTCTTGACAAAATCACCCTCATCCCTGGAAGTTCCCCATTCCCTCTCCTACATCAAAACACATCTGCCCATTTCTCATCTCCCATGGTACTCAATCCCAAAGCTGGTCAATCTGTGACCACATCTTACATAGGATATGAATGGTGATGATGGTAGTGATGGTGATGTTAATGATGATGGTGGTGATGATGATAGCATTGACTGAGACATCCACTTCACTTGCATCTCCTCATGTAATCCTCCTACCATACTATAGTTAAAAGCAACCATACATACACCCCAGTGTTCGCAGCAGCACAATTTACAATAGCCGAGACATAGAAGCAACCTAAATGTCCATTGAAAGATGAATGGATAAAGAAGATGTGGCACATATGTACATACACACAATGGAATACTACTCAGCCATAAAAAAGAATGAAATAATGCCATTTGCAGCAATATGGCTGGACTTAGAGATTACCATACTAACTGAAGTAAGTCAGACAAAGACAAATATTACATATCACTTATATGTCGAATCTAAAATATGACATAAATGAACTTATTTATGAAGCAGAAACAGACTCACAGACATAGAAAACAAACTTATGCTTACCAAAGGGGAGGGGGAGGAGGGATAAATTGGGAATTGGGATTAACAGATACATACTACTATATATAAAAGAGATAAACAACAAGGATCTACTGTATAGCACAGGGAACTATACTCAATATCTTGTAATAACCTATAATGGAAAAGAATCTGGAAAAGAATATATACACACACACACACACACACACACACACACACATATATAAAACTGAATCACTTTGCTGTACACCCGAAACATTGTAAATCGACTACCCTTCGATAAAAAAAAACCCCAAACCAAGGAAAACATTTTATACATGAGAAGGTGGAAGCAAAGAAGAGAACAAGATATTGCTAAAATCACTCGGTGATGCCAGTGGAATTCAACTTCATCTCTAGGCTGAGGTTGTAAATAACTCACTTTACTGATAAGGAGTTCATAAATAAATATCTCCCCTACCCCTGCCCAAGCATGAGATCTTTGTCATAAACCCAAAGAGGGACGTGTGGGAAAAGATCAGTGTGCTGAAGGAGACTTCATGGCAGGGGGGAGATCTCAACCATGCCAGACAGGCAGCTGCCCAATCTGTGCTCTGAGTCTGGCCTTGAGGATGCCCATGGTGAAAGGCATCCTGGCCCCTATTCACAGAGGCTTTGCTTCCCGGCTGTCTCTCTCATTCTCTCTCCTATTTTCTCTCCCACTCAATGATGTTTATTTGGGTCTTTAAGAAAGTCCATTACTTTCATGTGTATCTCTGAAAGAATCATTCAGATGGCCCTCCTCGGAGCCCCTTCCTCTACATAAATGCATATACATAGATGCATGCACACACACACACACACACACACACACACACACACACACACACACACACACACACACACACACATGCACGCACGCACGCACGCACATGGAGACACTAAAAAAATCAGCTGATGTAAAAAAAGAGTAAATAATAGAGGTACTGTGTATAACTCTGAGTTCATACGATTGTGCATTTGTGTATAAGGGCATGGACCTGATACACCATAAACCTATTTTTGTAGGTTTATGAGCCATGTCTATGGAGGTGCTTATGGAATATGCAAGCTTCCCTCCTTCCAGTATAGCCTCTCTGTGCCCTACTGGTGGAATAAGTTTTAGGAATCAGGGGAGGGAACAGACTTCAGTTTGTTGATCAGCTGTGGGTGCCATGTTCTCTGTAGAGTTGGTCCTTTGGCTCTAGGGGTTGATCCTGGCCTCCCCTTTCCAAGGCACAGCTATTCCACAGGGCTCGGAGGTGCTGGCATAGTGGTCTCCCTGACTATTGAGAGGCGGTGGCTCTCTCCTTTCCCTACTCAGGGTGTCCTCCAGGCCAGGGTGTGCCACTCAGCTGCATCTCCTGTCCAGGCGGGAGAAGCTTAGTCTCTCCGCTCCCTCCCTCCAAAAAAATAGACCGCTTCCCTCCTTCCTATAGGCTTCTAAGATGTTGTAGCATAACCCCTCTCAAAGGCCGAAGTAATAAATGTCAACGCCTTTCCTGGGTTATGGTGGGGAAAAGGATATCAATGTAAAATAGCATATTTTCTAAGAAATTTGTCCTTTTCTATAAATTTTCTTAAAAGTCAGAAAAGAGGGCTTCCTTGGTGGCGTGGTGGTTGAGAGTCTGCCTGCCGATGCAGGAGACACGGGTTCGTGCCCCAGTCCCACATGCCGCGGAGCTGCTGGGCCCATGAGCCATGACCGCTAAGCCTGCGCATCCGGAGCCTATGCCCCGCAACGGGAGAGGCCACAACAGTGAGAGGCCCGCGTACTGCAAAAAAAAATGTCAGAAAAGATTCTGGAAGAATAAAATACGGTTTATTTTTATTACGGTAATACGGTATTTTTGGTCTGTTGTTATGGAATATACATATAATAATTAAATAATCCTAAGGGGCTATTGTAGGGATGAAATGAAATGAAATAAGATAGTGCAGAAAAACACTAAGTGTCATGCTTGGCACATAGGTAAAACGTGTGTGTGTGTGTGTGTGTGTGTGTATGTGTGTGTTCATGCACTCCTGCAAGGCTCTGGTTGGGCCCAAGGGATGGGACAGGATGGGTGACAGTGCTTTCCTTTTCTCTGAGACAAGTGATTTTCAGACGAAGCACTTCTCATGACTCTCAGACCCAAGCTGAGACTGTAATTAATAGCTCTTCCTCACTCAACCTAGATTTCTTTCTCTCATTCCCCAAAATGCTGGCAGCCTGTGCACTTCATTTTTTGTTTGGCCTGAAGGGGCCATTTCCATTGGCTGAGGTGCCAAGTGCCCCTCTGCCTTGGCAGAGCTCATGAAATGCACGGCCTGTCCTGGACAGGTGCTTACGGAGGCCTGAGTGCTCAGTGCTTCCAGGGCGGCCTGGCTTCAGCCCAGTGCAGGCAGCATGGGGGAGGGGCTCCAAGGTCTGCCAGCCTCCCTTGTGCTTCTTCACACAGAGCTTCACAGCTAAACGTCCGGTGGGATTTAGTCAAGATGTGTCATGTGTTTTCAGAGAGTTTACCAAAAATCCAAAGTAACTGCTTGCATAATATGGTGAGATGAAAAGCATGTGAGTTTCAGATTAAGGCACACCTATATAGATTTGAGAGTTGGCTCTGACACACACTGGTTGTGAGATCTTAGGTAAGTTTCGGACCTGCCATAACAAGGATTGGTATTTTGTCTTTGCTCTTCCAAGCACTATGGGCTGACCCACAGCATAGAACCTTCTCCACTGAACTTAATCATCCACTTACTCAACTGTATCTCCACTAGCCTATAAATTATTTGAGAGGTGGGATTGTGTCTTGTTCACCAATGTAATCCCAGTGGCTAGCAAGGTAACTTCATTGTAGGTACTCCACAAAATATTTGGTGAATCAGTCAATCCACTAATAGGTGGATGGATGGATGGATGGATGGATTTCTCTAAAGTAGATATTCCCTCATTTGTCAAATGGCAGAAATACCATCTACTTCGTAAAGATTTTAAATGAGAATCACTAAACCCTTGTCACAATCCCTGGTATATAAAAGATACTAAGCAAAACCTGGCTCCTTTCCTGTATTCATCCACACTTGCCCTCAGGGTGACATGTTAACTTCAGCAGATCTTGCTGGATACCAGCTACCCATTTGTGAGCTTTCAGCATCCTGGTTCCTTCCTCATGGCCAGGACCATCTGTAAACACGGCAAACCTAGTCATTTCACTTTTCTACTAAAATCCACAAAATGATGCCCCCAAATCAGTGAGTAAAGCAGATTGTCTATCCATCAATCATCAAAATTCTCAGTGTAGCCTACAAAGTTCTGTTTAAGTTGATTCTCACCTACTTTCCCTGCCCTGGATTGTGCCACTCTGTCCCCCATCCACACTGGCATTTTTTTACACACTGGGCTTAGAACACATGGGACTGCTTTCTGCTCTGGACCTTCACGTGTCTTGTCTCTCCTGACTACAACAGCTCTGAACCTATAGGCAAGGTCAGGACTCCTTTTATAAATGCTCATAACTCCATTGGTTTTCTCTTCATTAAACACAGTTTAAAATATATACATTTATGTGATCACGTGATTAATGCCAGTCTCTGATACGGATTCTGTCTGCTTTGCTATATCCCTGCCAACTAGCACATTATCTGACATATAAAAAGGAGTCAAAGGACATTTGTTGAAGACTGAAAACCCTAATCTTCCCGAAATCCTGCTTTCTTGCTCGTCCCCTGTCGCATACACTCACCAACAAAGGTGTGTATATCACCCTTTCCATTCTACATTTAGGGATCCCCTGTTGTACTTTTGCCCCGCATTCTGATATGCTCACTGGCAAACTGAAACAGACCCACATATTCTGATGGATACTCAGCCTTCATAAGTCCTGGGAAACTTTTTGATACGCTTTCTTTTTCAGATCCAGTCTCCTGCCAGGGCACTAGTCATTTGCTCCAACCTACCTCTCTGAGCTCATTTTGCCTGTTTCCTCCCTCCAGCTCATAGCAGTTACATCCCAGGAGCCTGAAGTGGAAATAAGCGGCAGACACGGGAATTATGGAGACGCCAAAGAGGACCTTGCTGCATCTCAGTAGATCACCAGGTACGTGGCCTTTCAGGTGCTGCAGGTCAACAGATGATGCCCTAAGAGAGGAGTAAGGCAAAGTTCACTGAACCCAGCTATGAGGTGAGTCTTTGCATAAAATCCCCCGGGAACAGTCAAGGTGAGGGTCAGGACATGTATTTATTGAGGGAAGAAATGCATAAAGGTGACTGAGGAACTGGGCATATGAAGTTGGAAGAAAAACTGTGCACATCCTTAACAACAGCTCTTTGAACCAAAGCTTCTTTTCAGACTTTATCTTGGAACAAGTCACACTACAGAGAGGAGTCCTGTCCCTGCAGGAAACTTCCTGGTCGTATGATTTTTTTTAACTTTTTTTTTTTTAACTTATAAAGACTGTTTGGGGCCTGGGCATTCGAAAAGAGAGAGTTATTTACAGCATGTCACTTTGAATCAAAGAATAAAAATGCCCTTGGGTCTGGGAGCATAGTTCCTGCACAGTGTAGAAGGAAAAGTGTGTTTGGAGATAGATTGGAACCCCAGTGCTGCCACCATCTGGCTGGTGGCCCTGCCTGAGTCTCGCCGTCCTTCCTTCCTTCCTTCCTTCCTCCCTTCCTTCCTCCCTCCCTCCCTCCCTCCCTCCTTCCTTCCTTCCTTCCTTCCTTCCTTCCTTCCTTCCTTCCTTCCTTCCTTCCTTCCTTCCTTCCTTCCTTCCTCCCTCCCTCCCTTCCTTCCTTCCTTCCTTCCTTGTTTCTTTGTCATTAAGTGGGAAGCATTGTGCACATATACACAAGGTTGATATGAGAATAGAATGTGACGATGTATGTAAAATACTTAGGGAGGCCCTCAGGAAAGGTCAAACCCTTTCTCGCACTATTCAGATTTGGTGAATTTCTTGAGGAATTTTGAGAAGGAGGACCTTGCCAAATTGGGTGAGAACCATCCTGAACAGCTTCCTCTTGGGTTTTGTTGAAGTTCCTGCCATTGGCTGGAGCAAAAGCTTGCATTAGAAAGTCAGTCTTTTAATCCTCATTGCTTAAATTAGACCTGAAGTGAAATCTAATTCCAAAGTGGAATTATATATTATTTTCCCTGAGAAAATTATACAGAAAGTCATTAAAGGTACACGTGTACAACTAGAGAGATCTTTCTTCAGATTTTTCACCTGTGTATCCAATTCATGATTGAGAGTTGACATCTATTCACTTGAATTGTCTCAGATGACATTTTATCTCCATTCCTGCAGCCATTTCCTCAATCTAGGCTTCATCCATTCAGTTTAAGGCTATATTTGAGCATCTATCCATATGTTTAGGTCTTTAATACCCCTGGCTGGATTTCTGCAACAATCTCCAAGCCAGCCCCCTATGCCAATTCTTCTTTCATAAGCCATACGAATTATCTTCTTAAAATCCTGCATTTGTACTGCCACCCGCCCCGTTCCCTGTTGCTTACCAATAAATCTTAACGTTGACTATGACTTAAGTCCAAACTTCACAGATTTGAAGGTCCTCCAAAATCTAGCTCCCCTTGACCCATCCAAATATCCCCCAATGTTCCGTGCTCACCAGTCAAATCAAAATTATCTTTTTCATCCCCAAACAAGTCATGCTGAGTCCCAGTTCTGAGCCTCTGCTTTATGTCCTCGCCTCTCCTGAAATGGATTCTCTCATTATCTGCCTATTGTTGAAGTGTATGTGTATTCACATCCTACCCCCTACTTTGATAAAGCATATTACTGTCTTTTCAATATTCCTTTCCATTCTTCAAGGTCAATTCAAAAGCCAGCCTCATCTAGGAGGCCTTTGCTTATCTCTGTAGTTCATACTGACCTTTCTTTTCTGAACTCCAAATACATTTATAATTAGTCAAAAGAAGATTACCATTTAGTTATTCTCAAATGCTTCATATAGTGCTTTGTTTTGGTGGTGGTTGTTTTTCTGTGCTTTCAAAAAAATAGATGATTGCTGAGTTCAGCCCTATTATTCTAAGTTCTTGGGAAGTTACTGGCTGGATCTTGTGAGTTTGGGGAGATGTTTTAAAACTGGCTGGTGAGGAGGGAGCTACCTCTTCTTCCTATGGCTCTGTCCATCCTCTCACTCTTTCCTAGTCCTGCCTGGAAAATTCATTGCAGCACTTTTGCTAGTAGATGAGGTCACTCTGTCAAAAATTCTGTGCTCATGTATGGCTCTCCCTTTGACCTTTCTTTGTACTATGGTCAGTTGCCTGCTTACCATCACAGGTGGCTGATTCTGAGGTTAGCTCCTGAGTAGATCCAGCCATATCTCTGTTTTTATTCTATTTCGCCCCTGCTGTCAACTGGGTGAGTGTCCAGAATTCTTGACTGGTAAAGACAGTGGCTTGACGCAGGTTTCCAGTGTGTGATTCCAACCTCTGGCCCCACCCTTCACTCTCCACAGAGTTATCCTTTTTCTTTTCTTTTTCCTTTTTCCTTTTTTTTTTCTTGCGGTACGTGGGCCTCCCACTGTTGTGGCCCCTCCCGTTGCGGAGCACAGGCTCCGGACGCGCAGGCTCAGCGGCCATGGCTCACGGACCCAGCCGCTCCGCAGCATGTGGGATCTTCCCGGACCAGGGCACGAACCCGTGTCCCCTGCATCGGCAGGCAGACTCTCAACCACTGCGCCACCAGGGAAGCCCAGAGTTATCCTTTTTATAGGCATCACAGAAATTGATGTCTGACTAGCACATAGAAATCATCTTCTCCACCCATCTCACTGGACACATGATAAAATGATGACTTGGAGGAAATGTGATTTTTCTAAATGTCTCAGAACAAAACAGAGAAAGGATCTCAACCCAGATCTCCTCCTTTTTTTTTCTTGCCTAACTCACTTTCAAGGATGCCGTATTCCAGTGCACTCAATGGGAAATCTACCTTCTTTTGACCCCCAACCTGAATCATAACCATCTTTGATGCAAATAATGACAAATTAAATTTATTAATATCACTTTATTTGCAAGTCATTGTGTCATTGTAAAAAGGAAAATGTCATGTTTCAAGGAAGGCAGTTAACACTTGATGGTATGACAATGGGTACATTGTGAGACAGTGGAAATCCTCCCCTGTCCATGGAGCCTGGACTTGGATCCCAGCCCCCTGAAGTGCACAGGGATGGGGTGGGTGAGGGATCATGCATAGCATGAACTAGAGGCCGTGAAATGTTGCCTTAGAGGAATTAAGGAAGGAACCTGGAGATCAAGTTTGACAAAAGCTTCCTTGACTCTAATAACACCAGGCATAAAACTCACAAAGTCCGAAATGAAATGCTGGATTTGAAAAAGAAAAAAAAGAAGTGACACAAAATTATATGGCCAAGAGCTGCTGGCAGTGTTGTAACTTCGACTTGGATTCCCAAATGGTTTAATTCCATCTAAAGCCCAGCTCAAATTTGCCACCTCCGTAAGACCTTTCTCAATCCTCATTGTCAAGATAAATTGTTTCCCCCCTCCAACTGTTGTCATAGAATTTGTTAATATTTCACTGTTGGCTTGTGTGTCTTATGTTTTAGCTAGTTATATATTTGTCTGTCTTTCCAATAGATTGAGAGACTCTTTGGGACAGGCGCTCCCTTAATACATATTTATATCCCTTAGAGCCTGGATGGCAGGTATACAGTGTGCTACCTCTCCCTAATTCCTTGCTCCAGGAAGACATTAAGAATCAATCACAGCATTCCTTATAATACTGCTTGGAACAGGCTTCAGGATCCTTCCTAACAAAGCCCCTTAAGCTGACTTTATTGATTAACCAGATTTTTTTTTTTTTTTTAACATCTTTATTGGAGCATAATTGCTTTACAATGGTATGTCAGTCTCAGCTTCACAACAAAATGAATCAGTTATATATATACATATATTCCCATATCTCTTCCCGCTTGCGTCTCCCTCCCTCCCACCCTCCCTATCCCACCCCTCCAGGCGGTCACAAAGCACCGAGCTGATCTCCCTGTGCTATGCGGCTGCTTCCAACTAGCTATCTACCTTACGTTTGGTAGTGTATATATGTCCATGCCCCTCTCTCGCTTTGTCACCGTTTACCCTTCCCCCTCCCCATAGCCTCAAGTCCATTCTCTAGTAAGTCTGTGTCTTTATTCCTGTTTCACCCCTAGGTTTTTCATGACATTTTTTTTTTTTTAAATTCCATATATATGTGTTAGCATACGGTATTTGTCTCTCTCTTTCTGACTTACTTCACTCTGTATGACAGACTCTAGGTCTATCCACCTCATTACAAATAGCTCAATTTCGTCTCTTTTTATGGCTGAGTAATATTCCATTGTATATATGTGCCACATCTTCTTTATCCATTCATCCGATGATGGACACTTAGGTTGTTTCCATCTCTGGGCTATTGTAAATAGAGCTGCAATGAACATTTTGGTACATGACTCTTTTTGAATTATGGTTTTCTCAGGGTATATGCCCAGTAGTGGGATTGCTGGGTCATATGGTAGTTCTATTTGTAGCTTTTTAAGGAACCTCCATACTGTTCTCCACAGTGGCTGTATCAATTTACATTCCCACCAACAGTGTAAGAGGGTTCCCTTTTCTCCACACCCTCTCCAGCATTTATTGTTTCTAGATTTTTTGATGATGGCCATTCTGACTGGTGTGAGATGATATCTCATTGTAGTTTTGATTTGCATTTCTCTCATGATTAGTGATGTTGAGCATTCTTTCATGTGTTTGTTGGCACTCTGTGTATCTTCTTTGGAGAAATGTCTATTTAGGTCTTCTGCCCATTTTTGGATTGGGTTGTTTGTTTTTTTGTTATTAAGCTGCATGAGCTGCTTATAAATTTTGGAGATCAATCCTTTGTCAGTTGCTTCATTTGCAAATATTTTCTCCCATTCTGAGGGTTGTCTTTTGGTCTTCTTTATGGTTTCCTTTGCTGCGCAAAAGCTTTTAAGTTTCATTAGGTCCCATTTGTTTACTCTTCTTTTTATTTCCATTTCTCTAGGAGGTGGGTCAAAAAGGACCTTGCTGTGATTTATGTCATAGAGTGTTCTGCCTATGTTTTCCTCTAAGAGTTTGATAGTTTCTGGCCTTACATTTAGGTCTTTAATCCATTTTGAGCTTATTTTTGTGTAGGGTGTTAGGGAGTGATCTAATTTCATACTTTTACATGTAGCTGTCCAGTTTTCCCAGCACCACTTATTGAATAGGCTGTCCTTTCTCCACTGTACATTTCTGCCTCCTTTGTCAAAGATAAGGTGACCATATGTGCGTGGGTTTATCTCTGGGCTTTCTATCCTGTTCCATTGATCTATCTTTCTGTTTTTGTGCCAGTACCATACCGTCTTGATAACTGTAGCTTTGTAGTATAGTCTGAAGTCTGGGAGCCTGATTCCTCCAGTTCCTTCTTTCGTTCTCAAGATTGCTTTGGCTATTCGGGGTCTTTTGTGTTTCCATACAAATTGCAAAATTTTTTGTTCTAGTTCTGTGAAAAATGCCAGTGGTAGTTTGATAGGGATTGCATTGAATCTATAGATTGCTTTCGGTAGTAGAGTCATTTTCACAATGTTGATTCTTCCGATCCAAGAACATGGTATATCTCTCCATCTATTTGTATCATCTTTAATTTCTTTCTTCAGTGTCTTATAATTTTCTGCATACAGATCTTTTGTCTCCTTAGGTAGGTTTATTCCTAGATATTTTATTCTTTTTGTTGCAATGGTAAATGGGAGTGTTTTCTTGATTTCACTTTCAGATTTTTCATCATTAGTATATAGGAATGCCAGAGATTTCTGTGCATTAATTTTGTATCCTGCCACTTTACCAAATTCATTGATTAGCTCTAGTAGTTTTCTGGTAGCATCTTTAGGGTTCTCTATGTATAGGATCATGTCATCTGCAAACAGTGACAGCTTTACTTCTTCTTTTCCGATTTGGATTCCTTTTATTTCCTTTTCTTCTCTGATTGCTGTGGCTAAAACTTCCAAAACTATGTTGAATAAGAGTGGTGAGAGTGGGCAACCTTGTCTTGTTCCTGATCTTAGTGGAAATGCTTTCAGTTTTTCACCATTGAGGATGATGTTTGCTGTGGGCTTGTCATATATGGCCTTTATTATGTTGAGGAAAGTTCCCTCTATGCCTACTTTCTGCAGGGTTTTTATCATAAATGGGTGTTGAATTTTGTCAAAAGCTTTCTCTGCATCTATTGAGATGATCATATGGTTTTTCTCCTTCAGTTTGTTAATATGGTTTATCACATTGATAGATTTGCGTATATTGAAGAATCCTTGCATTCCTGGAATAAACCCCACTTGATCATGGTGTATGATCTTTTTAATGTGCTGTTGGATTCTGTTTGCTAGTATTTTGTTGAGGATTTTTGCATCTATGTTCATCAGAGATATTGGCCTGTAGTTTTCTTTCTTTGTGACATCCTTGTCTGGTTTTGGTATCAAGGTGATGGTGGCCTCGTAGAAGGAGTTTGGGAGTGTTCCTCCCTCTGCTATATTTTGGAAGACTTTGAGAAGGATAGGTGTTAGCTCTTCTCTAAATGTTTGATAGAATTCGCCTGTGAAGCCATCTGGTCCTGGGCTTTTCTTTGTTGGAAGATTTTTAATCACAGTTTCAATTTCAGTGCTTGTGATTGGTCTGTTCATATTTTCTATTTCTTCCTGATTCAGTCTTGGCAGGTTGTGCCTTTCTAAGAATTTGTCCATTTCTTCCAGATTGTCCATTTTATTGGCATAGAGTTGCTTGTAGTAATCTCTCATGATCTCTTTTATTTCTGCAGTGTCAGTTGTTACCTCTCCTTTTTCATTTCTAATTCTATTGATTTGGGTCTTCTCCCTTTTTTTCTTGATGAGTCTGGCTAGTGGTTTATCTATTTTGTTTATCTTCTCAAAGAACCAGCTTTTAGTTTTATTGATCTTTGCTATTGTTTCCTTCATTTCTTTTTCATTTATTTCTGATCTGATTTTTATGATTTCTTTCCTTCTGCTAGCTTTGGGGTTTTTTTGTTCTTCTTTCTCTAATTGCTTGAGATGCAAGGTTAGGTTGTTTATTCGAGATGCTTCCTGCTTCTTAAGGTGGGCTTGTATTGCTATAAACTTCCCCCTTAGAACTGCTTTTGCTGCATCCCACAGGTTTTGGGTCGTTGTGTCTCCATTGTCATTTGTTTCTAGGTATTTTTTGATTTCCTCTTTGATTTCTTCAGTGATATCTTCATTATTAAGTAGTGTATTGTTTAGCCTCCATGTGTTTGTATTTTTTACAGATCTTTTCCTGTAATTGATATCTAGTCTCATGGCATTGTGGTCAGAAAAGATACTTGATACAATTTCAATTTTCTTAAATTTACCAAGGCTTGATTTGTGACCCAAGATATGATCTATCCTGGAGAATGTTCCATGAGCACTTGAGAAAAATGTGTATTCTGTTGTTTTTGGATGGAATGTCCTATAAATATCAATTAACTCCATCTCGTTTAATGTATCATTTAAAGCTTGTGTTTCCTTATTTATTTTCATTTTGGATGATCTGTCCATTGGTGAAAGTGGGGTGTTAAAGTCCCCTACTATGAATGTGTTACTGTCGATTTCCCCTTTTATGGTTGTCAGTATTTGCCTTATGTATTGAGGTGCACCTATGTTGGGTGCATAAATATTTACAATTGTTTATCTTCCTCTTGGATTGATCCCTTGATCATTATGTAGTGTCCTTCTTTGTCTCTTCTAATAGTCTTTGTTTTAAAGTCTATTTTGTCTGATATGAGAATTGCTACTCCAGCTTTCTTTTGGTTTCCACTTGCATGAAATACCTTTTTCCATCCCCTTACTTTCAGTCTGTATGTGTCTCTAGGTCTGAAGTGGGTCTCTTGTAGACAGCAAATATATGGGTCTTGTTTTTGTATCCATTCAGCCAATCTGTGTCTTTTGGTGGGAGCATTTAGTCCATTTACATTTAAGGTAATTATCGATATGTGTGTTCCTATTCCCATTTTCTTCATTGTTTTGGGTTTGTTATTGTAGGTCCTTTCCTTCTTTTGTGTTTCTTGCCTAGAGAAGTTCCTTTAGCAGTTGTTGTAGAGGTGGTTTGGTGGTGCTGAACTCTCTCAGCTTTTGCTTGTCTGTAAAGGTTTTAATTTCTCCATCAGATCTGAATGAGATCCTTGCTGGGTAGAGTATTCTTGGTTGCAGGTTTTTCTCCTTCAACACTTTCAATATGTCCTGCCACTCCCTTCTGGCTTGCAGAGTTTCTGCTGAAAGATCAGCTGTTAACCTTATGGGGATTCCCTTGTGTGTTATTTGTTGTTTTTCCCTTGCTGCTTTTAATATGTTTTCTTTGTATTTAATTTTTGACAGTTTGATTAATATGTGTCTTGGTGTATTTCTCCTTGGATTTATCCTGTATGGGACTCTCTGTGCTTCCTGGACTTGATTAACTATTTCCTTTCCCATATTAGGGAAGTTTTCAACTATAATCTCTTCAAATATTTTCTCAGTCCCTTTCTTTTTCTCTTCTTCTTCTGGAACCCCTATAATTCGAATGTTGGTGCGTTTAATGTTGTCCCAGAGGTCTCTGAGACTGTCCTCAGTTCTTTTCATTCTTTTTTCTTTATTCTGCTCTGCAGTAGTTATTTCCACTATTTTATCTTCCAGGTCACTTATCCGTTCTTCTGCCTCAGTTATTCTGCTATTGATCCCATCTAGAGTACTTTTAATTTCATTTATTGTGTTGTTCATCGTTGCTTGTTTCATCTTTAGTTCTTCTAGGTCCTTGTTAACTGATTCTTGCAATTTGTCCATTCTATTGTCCATTCTATCTCCAAGATTTCGGATCAACCTTACTATCATTATTCTGAATTCTTTTTCAGGTAGACTGCCTATTTCCTCTTCATTTGTTAGGTCTGGTGGGTTTTTATCTTGCTCCTTCATCTGCTGTGTGTTTTTCTGTCTTTTCATTTTGCTTATCTTACTGTGTTTGGGGTCTCCTTTTTTTTTTTTTTTTGCAGGCTGAAGGTTCGTAGTTCCTGTTGTTTTTTGAGTCTGTCCCCAGTGGCTAAGGTTGGTTCAGTGGGTTGTGTAGGCTTCCTGGTGGAGGGTACTAGTGCCTGTGTTCTGGTGTATGAGGCTGGATCTTGTCTTTCTGGTGGGCAGGTCCACGTCTGGTGGTGTGTTTTGGGGTGTCTGTAGACTTATTATGATTTTGGGCAGCCTCTCTGCTAATGGGTGGGGTTGTGTTCCTGTCTTGCTAGTTGTTTGGCATAGGATGTCCAGCACTGTAGCTTGCTGGTCGTTGAGTGAAGCTGGGTGCTGGCGTTGAGATGGAGATCTCTCGGAGATTTTTGCTGTTTGATATTATGTGCAGCTGGGAGGCCTCTTGTGGACCAGTGTCCTGAAGTTGGCTCTCCCACCTCAGAGGCACAGCACTGAGTCCTGGCTGCAGCACCAAGAGCCTTTCATCCACAGGGCTCCTTAATTTGGGATGATTCGTTGTCTATTCAGGTATTCCACAGATGCAGGGTATATCAAGTTGATTGTGGAGCTTTAATCCGCTGCTTCTGAGGCTGCTGGAAGAGATTTCCCTTTCTCTTCTTTGTTCTCACAGCTCCCAGGGGCTCAGCTTTGGATTTGGCCCCGCCTGTGCGTGTAGGTCGCCGGAGGGCGTCTGTTCTTTGCTCAGACAGGACGGGGTTAAAGGAGCCGCTGATTCGGAGGCTCTGGCTCACCCAGGCCGGGGGGTAGGGAGGGTCACAGAGTGCAGGGCGGGCCTGCAGCGGCAGAGGCCGGCGTGACGCTGCAGCCTGAGGCGCGCCGTGCGCTCTCCCGGGGGAGCCGTCCCCGGATCCCGGGACCCCGGCAGCGGCGGGCTGCCCAGGCTCCCCGGAAGGGCGCGTGGCTAGTGACCTGCGCTCGCACACAGACCTCCTGGCGGCGGCAGCAGCGGCCTTAGCGTCCCATGTCCGTCTCTGGGCTCCGCACTCTTAGCCGCGGCTCGCGCCCGTCTCCGGAGCTCTCCCAAGCAGCGTTCCCAATCCCCCCTCCTCGTGCACCAGGAAACAAAGAGGGACGTAAAAGTCTCTTGCCTCTTCGGCAGGTCCAGACCCCTCCCCAGACTCTCTCCCGGCCAGCCGCGGCGCACCAACGCCCTGCAGGCTGTGTTCGCGCCGCCAACCTCAGTCCTCTCCCGGCGCTCCGACAAAAGCCGGAGCCTCAGCTCCCAGTCCCGCCCGCCCCGGCGGGCGAGCAGACAAGCCTCTCGGCTGGTGAGTGCCGGTCGGCCCGATCCTCTGCGCTGGAATCTCTCCGCTTTGCCCTCCGCACCCCTGTTGCTGTGCTCTCCTCCGCGGCTCCCAAGCTCCCCCACTCCGCCTCCCGAAGTCTCCACCCGCGAAGGGGCTCCTAGTGTGTGGACACTTTTCCTCCTTCACAGCTCTCTCCCGCTGGTGCAGGACCCGTCCCTATTCTTTTGTCTCTGTTTAGTTTTTTCTTTTGCCCTAACCAGGTACGTGGGGGGTTCCTTGCCTTTTGGGAGGTCTGAGGTCTTCTGCCAGCGTTCAGTAGGTGCTCCGTAGGAGTTGTTCCACGCGTAGATGTATTTCTGGTGTATCTGTGGAGAGGAAGGTGATCTCCGCGTCTTACTCTTCCGCCATCTTCCCGGAACTCGATTAACCGGATTTTTCATGCAAAAGAAATCTATTCAGTGTATCTATTTATTACAAGTAGCATAATGGCTTACACAGTGTTATTCAGTTAATATTTGTTGATATGAACCAACTCCTGAAAGGTATATCTAAAACAAAGGGCTTAGGAGATTGGTAGGTGGGACAAGCATGGAACGAGCTGGAGCAGAGAGGGACCTCAGTCATTAGGACCTAGAGTGTGGGTTATGGGAGGAGAGTCACCCAGGACACAATTTTCTGATGGTATAGCAACCTCAGTATTTAAGGTCATTGCATCGGCTATGCATGGCAAAACCAGGTCCAGGCAAAGATCTTCAAATCATTCACAGACAGACAGTTGGGCTGCTTTTATCATTGTGGCAAAGACAAGAGACATTCTAGAAGCATTTGATGTAGGCCTGCAAAAGAAATTTGCAAGCTCTATATCTGGAACAGATTAAATGAATGAATAATCCAAGATGGCCCCAGGGACCTACTCTCCAACTCTCACATGTCTTTGTCATGTTGGCTTTTCATCTAAACCTAATGCTTCATTCATCTCTTATTTTAGATTAACCTGATTCACTTCAATTTTCTTTCCTGGTAGTTTGTTTAGCTAATTAAGTGTATTCCTACTGGACAGATTCTTGACTTCATGATAAAACAGGTGTCGGCCATTTATGAAGGGACTGACTTTGGGTCAGGTGTTCACTATGCAAGCAACATTTTGATGCGAAGAACATCCAGTTACCACTCCTCTTGGTAGCTTGGTGTGGGCGGATTAGACCAAGTTAGACAGATATGGAGGTATTGGCAGCTTCCATGATGGACTTCTTAGTATAGTCCAGCACCATGAAAAAGTCTGAGAGGCGCTCGAGTAGGGGGTAAAGTCAGGAGGTCAGTCCATGGGAGTCAGCAGAGGGAAAACAGATCCTGGTACAGGGGAAATTACCCAGTGCTCATATCTGGCACCTTGAGACTAGTTAGGATTATCATCAACCAGGTGGAGTTTCAGAAAAGAAATAGATTCTTGAATCTATGATTTGGTCTTTTTCATCAATTTTGGAAAATCTTTGGCAGTTATCTCTTCTAATACTTCTTCTGTTCTATTCTCTCCTTCTGGGACTCCAGTTACATCGTATGCTGTAGTCTTACATGTACCTTTTTCAGTATTTTTTCTCTGTGTGCTTTAGGTTGTATAGTTTCAATTGATTTGTTTTTTAATTCACTGTTCCTTTATTCAGCTGTGTCAGGTCTGCTGTTAAGCCTAGCCAATTAATTCTTTCTTTCAGATACTGTACTTTTCAGTTTTGTAGTATTTATTTGGAACTGTTTTAGAGAATCTTTATTAACTTTCTCAATTTTTTTGTCTATCTTTTCATCCTTATATTATTTTACCGTATATTTATAATTTTCAGAAGTCATTGTCTATTAATTCTAGTATCTGGGTCACCTGTGGGTGTGCTCTTATTGACTATTGACTATTATTTCCTCTTGCTTATAGATAAGTAGCAGTTGCCTGTTTTTTTGCAAACTTGAAATTTTACTGTATCCAGATATTGTGTTTTAATCAACCATAGAGACTGGAGTAAATATTATTTTAGCCCAGAGATACAAACCCTTTGCTCAGTGAGGAAGCTAGAATAAGGACTTAAAATTTCAATTAAATTCAGTCATGAGTTGGGTTAGGTCACATCTGAGTTTCAGTTTTATTTCATTTCAGTTCATCTCTGGTTTCAAATGTCTAAGGTCAAGATGTATCCTGTGCGTATTATTGGCTCTTCTCCCTAGCTGAACTTTGAGCTCTGAGGACCATTAGGTGAAGGAGATTGTTCTTTTTCCCGCCCAGCCATCAACCCCTGCAAGTTCCCCGTGCACTCAGCAAGCGTCCTGTAGGGAAGAATCAGTGGGTTGGGAGAAGGAGTATTGCGTTTTGGAGGTGAGGTCCTATAGGTTTCAGTTCATCATACTAGGTCATATGACAATGAGAAGCTTTGCTGGCTTATCATTACTGTACAAGACTCTGTGCCTATGACAGACATAACTTTTTACTTTCTCTTGCCTAAACATGGCAGATGCTGCCAGACAGGAAAGCAACCACTATTCTCTGCTCATGTGTGGAAGGGCTCAACTCTCTCTGGAACTTAATTCCCTTAGACTTCTTTGTGTCTATGGCCCTCTAATATCTTTTAAAGATGTCTGATATTTTCTGATAGTTTTAGTTGTTGGAGCAATAGTCTGTCTTGACCTCCTGCATCCTAATCAGAAGTAGAATTCTCTCTGGCTGTCATTATGGTCATAGTCTAAGACCTCTTCATGGAGGGGCTGGGATGCTTATATTTATTCTCTTGTGAGGTTTGGCTGCGATAGATATTTTTTGGTAGGTTCTGAGACGGTCTCATTTTGTCATTGCTGATAACACACATCAGACTCTAAGTGGCTTACAACAGGTATTTATTTTCTTACTCATGAAACTTTGTGTTGGCTGTGGTTCGGCTGGTGTCATCTGGGCTTGGCTTTAAGCAAAGGATTGGATTCAAGTATGATCCACAGACTCCAACATTCTCTTTGTCTACCTGGGGTATGCTCTTCTTACGGTGGGTCTAAGATGGTCAATAGAATGGTGATATATTAGCAAGTTTAATATACTTGCTAATGTCACATCTGCTTACATTCCATTGGTCAAACCAGGTCACTGTGCCACGGTCAACATTAATGGGACCTTAGGGAAGTAGATTCCACCAACAGAGGGAGGCACTGTAAAGGCAAAGTATATAGATGTAATCCTTTTACAGGAGAATAAAGAATTTGAAAACATATTTCAATGTACCATGCTAGGGTAGGAAAATCAAGGCACAGCTGCATTAACAAGAGCCTGAAAAAAGCTCTAAGCTTCTCATATCCATAAAAGGAATCCCTGACTTTTTTGCATTAACCTTTTTGTACTGAGAACCCATATAATAACTCCCACCCAAGAGAGAGAAGAATAGATTCGAGACAGATAAAGCCAAGATGCTGACCTTGCTCCAGCTGGAAATATTCCTCTCACCTGTTCTTCCCAATTCAGATGCTAATGGACAAGTGAGTCTATTAAGAAAAAGGAAAACCAGGTGCCTCATTAAACAAACAACCCGACCAGAGTAGCCCAGAAAACTCACAGAATTGCTGCAGTTGGTAGCATGCATCTCTTTCTGTGCCTTAGATTTTGCCCATGTATAGTAGTTCTCAAACTTGAGCAAGCAGCATAATTACTTGGAAAGTTCATTAATCAGAGTCTTGGACCATAACCATAGAGTTCCTAATTGAGTTGGTCTTGGGTGGGCCCCAATTTTCATTTCAAACAAGATTTCAGGTGATGTTGATGCTGCTTGTCTGGGAACTACAGATTGAGGATGACTTCCATAGGTCATAAATCCTCCAAAGCAGAGACATTTCATGAACTCTCCTGAGAACTGTGGGAAGGCTCCTTCATCCCTGAGTTGCCTTGATGTTCTGCCAGGGCTCCTGTTGGGCTGAGGATATTCATCAGGCAAAAAAGTATGAAGATGCAGCTTGGCGTGGTAGATACAGGCTTGTGTTAGGATTGCTGAGTTCTAGTCCATTTGTGCTATTGACCTGTTTTGTAAAAAGCCATTTTTTATTTTTAATCTTCCATCCTTGGCCCCCTTTGCTTTTTCTTTTTTTTTTAACATCTTTATTGGAGTATAATTGCTTTACAATGGTGTGTTAGTTTCTGCTGTATAACAAAGTGAATCAGCTCTACATATATATATATGTATATATCCCCATATCTCCTCCCTCTTGCATCTCCCTTCCAACCTGCCTATCCCAGCCCTCTAGGTGGTCACAAAGCACGGAGCTGATCTCCCTGTGCTATGTGGCTGCTTCCTACTAGCTATCTGTTTTACATTTGGTAGTGTATATATGTCCATGCCACTCTAAAAAGGCATTTTTATCTCTCTATGTCTAGGTTCCTCACATGCTAAAGAAGTCTAAGCACTAGATAACTCGTTGAGTTAGTTGGACTTTAAGAAATCCTTTATTCAAAAATAAATAAAGAAATAATAAAAAATAAATCATTCAAAACTTACATAATTTTATCATCATACTATATGTAACTCCATGACCTTGGGTAATTTCTTAAACTCTGCAAGTCTCAAGTTTTTTTCTTTTTTTATTATCCTTATCTCACCCCCCTTTCCCCTTTGGTAACCATAAATTTGTTTTCTATGTCTGAGTCTGTTTCTGTTCTGTAAATAAGTTCATTTGTATCATATTTTAGATTCCACATATAAGTGATATCATGTGGTATTTGCCTTTCTCTTTCTGACGTACCTCACTTAGAATGATAATCTCTAGGTCCATCCATGTTGCTAGAAATGGCATTATTTCATTATTTTTATGGGCGAGTAATATATATATATATATATATATATACACACACACACACACACACACATATATATATATATATATCACATCTTCTTTATCCATGCAAGTCTCAGTTTTCATCTGTAAAATAGATAAAACAATTGTATTTACCTCAGAGGACTGTTGTCTGTGAGAATACAATGAGATGATACATGCACCAATAAATGTTTGATAATAGTGTGTTATTATTGTTTTAAAATTATTAATCATATAGAATTGCTATGGTATTTAAGGAGAGGAAGAGAGAACACTTCTGGAAGAAACATAAAGAAAAGTTTCGGGCTTCCCTGGTGGCGCAGTGGTTAAGAATCCGCCTGCCAATGCAGGGGACATGGGTTCGAGCCCTGATCCAGGAAGATCCCACATGCCGCAGAGCAGCTAAGCCTGTGCACCACAACTACTGAGCCTGCACTCTAGGGCCTGTGAGCCACAACTGCTGAGCCCATGCGCCACAGCTACTGAAGCCTGCCAGCCTAGAGCCCATGCTCCACAACAAGAGAAGCCACTGCAATGAGAAGCCCGCACACTGCAACGAAGAGTAGCCCCCACTCACCGCGACTAGAGAAAGCCGGCACACAGCAATGAAGACCCAACGCAGCCAAAAATAAATAAATAAAATAAATAAATTAAAAAACAAAGTTTCAAGGAGAAAGGAGCACTAGAGCTGGGTCATAAATATCAAGTAAGATTTGGGTTCATAGATATTTCAGGTGGGGAGGCAAGGGCAAGGTAGGGCAAGGGAAGCAGCATGAATCTGGACATAAAGTTGGAAAAATACAATTTGTGCCTAGTGAACAGGAAGAAGCTAAATTTGGTGGGAAGTTACATGTGTAAAGCCACGCAGTGGAAAATAATAGAAGACTAGAACTAAAGCAAAATAAGGGAGACCTTAGTTTACAAGGCACAGAATTTTGGACTTTTCTGGGGAGTCAATGAGGAATAACAATGTTTAGAGAAGAAAGTGATAATTGTACTTGGGTATAATCTTAGCCCTGCCACTTAAGATATTTATGATTTTGGGTTGCCACTTTGACATTCTGAGGTTCAGTTTCCTTGTTGTAAAATGGAGAATATATGTACACGCGCACACACACACACACACACACACACACACACACATACATAGTGCTGCTATGAGGATTAAAGAAGGATATTTACATGAACTCATCTTTAGCAGTGCTCTGCATAAACCCTAAGTTAATTCTTTTTTTTAAATTCTTTTTTTTATTTTATTTTTTTAAAGATTTTTAGGAATTTCATGTAATGTCTGAAGCATTTATATTAACATATTTTCATACAAATAACCCAAAGAAAATTTAGTATTAGTGTTTTGTTTTGTTTTTTTATACAGCAGGTTCTTATTAGTCATCAATTTTATACACATCAGTGTATACATGTCAATCCCAATCGCCCAGTTCAGCACACCACCATCCCCACCCCACCCCCGCAGTTTTCCCCGCTTAGTGTCCATATGTTTCTTCTCTACATCTGTGTCTCAATTTCTGCCCTGCATACCGGCTCATCTGTACCATTTTTCTAGGTTCCACATATGTGCATTAATATACGATATTTGTTTTTCTCTTTCTGACTTACTTCACTCTGTATGACAGTCTCTAGATCCATCCACATCTCAACAAATGACTCAATTTCATTCCTTTTTATGGCTGAGTAATATTCCATTGTATATATGTACCACATCTTCTTTATCCATTCGTCTGTCAGTGGGCATTTAGGTTGCTTCCATGACCTGGCTATTGTAAATAGTGCTGCAGTGAACGTTGGGGTGCATGCGTCTTTTTG
Organism: Leucopleurus acutus; assembly: GCF_964270905.1. NCBI lineage: Eukaryota > Metazoa > Chordata > Mammalia > Artiodactyla > Delphinidae > Leucopleurus > Leucopleurus acutus. The sequence goes on from NC_139150.1 coordinate 14,949,046, forward strand.
AATTAGGGTTTTCTCTGGGTGTATGCCCAGTAGTGGGATTGCTGGATCATATGGTAATTCTATTTTTAGTTTTTTAAGGAACCTCCATACTGTTCTCCATAGTGGCTTATCAATTTACATTCCCACCAACAGTGCAAGAGGGTTCCCTTTTCTCCCTCTCCAGCAGTTGTTGTTTGTAGATTTTTTGACGATGGCCATTCTGACCGGTGTGAGGTGATACCTCATTGTAGTTTTGATTTGCATTTCTCTAATAATTAGTGATGTTGAGCAGCTTTTCATGTGCTTCTTGGCCATCTGTATGTCTTCTTTGGATAAATGTCTATTTAGGTGTTCTGCCCATTTTTGGATTGGGTTGTTTGTTTCTTTAATATTGAGCTGCATGAGCTGTGTATATATTTTGGAGATTAATCCTTTGTCCATTGCTTCGTTTGCAAATATTTTCTCCCATTCTGAGGGTTGTCTTTTCGTCTTGTTTATGGTTTCCTTTGCTATGCAAAAGCTTTGAAGTTTCAATAGCTCCCATTTGTGTATTTTTGTTTTTATTTCCATTACTCTAGGAGGTGGATCAAAAAAGATCTTGCTGTGATTTATGTCAAAGAGTATTCTTCCTATGGTTTCCTCTAAGAGTTTTATAGTGTCAGGTCTTACATTTAGGTCTCGAATCTGTGTTGAGTTTATTTTTGTGTATGGTGTTAGGGAGTGTTCTAATTTCATTCTTTTACATGTAGCTGTCCAGTTTCCCAAATTATTTTTTTAATTATTTTTAAATAATGTACATCTATGGAAGAGTTGCAAAGGTAGTACCTAGAGTTCCCAGATACCTTTTCACCCTGCTTCTTCACCTAATGTTAATGTTTTGTATACTGATGCTGTGTTTATCAAAACTGAGAAATTAACATGTGTTACTAATATGAATACTATTAACTAAACAGCAGACTTTGTGTTTCACCACTTTTTCTCCTAATGTCCTTTTTCTATTCCCGGATCTGATCCAGGTACCATGTTGCTTTAGGTTGTCATATGGCCTTAATCTCCTCCGTTATTTGCCAGTTTCTTGATCTTTCCTTGCTTTTCATGAACACACCTGGATGCATTTAAAGAGTATTCAGGTATTTTGAGAATGTCTCAAATATGAGTTTATCTGACTCTTAATTATGCTTAGATTAGAGCTAGGTATTTAGGGGAAGAATGTCAAAGAGACGATCACATAAAATCAGGGATATGCAGGATATATGCAGGGCTGGCTACATAATTTTGGGGGCCCAGTGTAAAATGAAAAGATGAAGCTCTTTGTTCAAAAAGCAGGAAAAAAATGCTCAAGATACTAAATATAAAGGTTTTCCTTTCTTCCACAGTTTCTCTCTCAACTTTTTATGGTGTTTTTAATTTGCTCTTTATATTATGTCATTCCACATAAAGAAAAAAATAACATTTTAGATTATTGTCATACATTTTATTGTTTATCTTTCTGTTGTGCAATGACAGTTTTAAGTACAAATATAAGAGCATTCCACTTGTATGCAGAATCATCAAAAGTACACAATTTGTATTTTGAAGCTTGCACATGCATACGTTTGGTTCTCACCAAAATGGCAGAAATGCTGCACAAAACAGTTTTTATTTCACTTCTTGATATGCACACATTCTTCCAACACTTTCTACCTTCTGCTCACTGATGAATAAGAAAAGCCTGAAAGAAAAAGGAACATGAGTGGCTGTATATTTCACTTTCCTTCTGTTATCATTTCTAGCATAAGTACTTGGCTGAAACAGGGAAGGATCATGAGTAAGAAAGGATAATGATAGGGTTTCTTGGTGATTTGTTTCACAGAACACCATTGCTTTTCTTTGTTCAAAGCAAGTTCTGGTTCTAAGGGGATATGTGGCTTCTAAGGGCTATCGGTCTCCCTGTTTTCTGAGTCATAGATGTAACACATTTACCTTGTACTTGCTTTGAGTCTTGCTGAACTTCCATGAGTCATGGGTCCACTGGAATCCTGTGCTCATGGGGCATCCGGATGCTCTATGTAAATAGGGTGGCAAGGAACGGTGGGTATGCAGATCTGCTCATACCCATGCTCCATCCCCTGTCAGACTTATAAAACACAACTTCAAAGATTAAATCACTAAGAATTTCAGTGCACCAAAAGCAGAGCATTAAATCAAGCGTGGGACCCTCCTGAGTTTGGACCCCTGTGTGACTGCATGTCTGTTGATATGTGATATCAACGTCACTGCTGTTCTTAACCTTAATCGGTTGGTTAAGGGGGCGTCTGCCGGATTTCTCCATTGCAGGGTTAGCATTTTTCCCTTGCCACAGTCTATTTGTTAGAAGCAAATCACTAAGTCCAGCCCACACTCAAGGGGAGGGGAATGGATCTTCATTTCCCAGAAGGAGGAGTCTCAAAAAATTTGTGGACATATGTTAAAACCACCACAGTAGTTAATAAGCATTTTGGAGTAGCCAGTGCTTTTTGAATCTCATAACTCAAGGGCCAATTTTGGAATCTCATGACCCACATCTTGCCTCCAGTTCTGTGATACTATGAGTCTGGCAGAAACATTGTAAAAGAGCAAGATAAATCTCACTGCACTAGGAATGCTAATCTCTTACCCGTAAGAGATCCTAGGTCTTAAGACTGACCCAGACAAGAGGTAAAGTGACCCTCTACCCAGGAACTGCACTGACTTAATTTCCTTGGAAAATCTTTCCCTTTGTAGGCTATGGGCAGCACGTGGTGAGGCGGATTTCTATTCATAACATCTTCTCCAAGTGAATGACTGGGAGTAAGTAATTATCAGCCTATGGAGCAGGGAGCTCCAAGCCCCCTCACCCTTGGCGTGTACACTATCTCCGCCTGCCTGCAGTTCCCCTCTTCTGGCAGATGCTGCCGGCACAAGACGCTGAGTGCAGGCAAATTATTTCCACTACTTCCTGAAATTAGCATTTCAGTACTGCATTCATCCAAGGCTCTTGAAACTCTTAATCAACAGGAATATGCCAACCTGAGACTGGGTCACAGAAGGACAGCCTAGAGATCTGGGTAGATTGGTGACAGCTGCTGCCCTCTCTCTGAAGAGGATTGGTGTAGAGATCATCGTGCTGGGTGACAGGAGGAGGGATGAGATGGTCTTTTAAGGTCTCTTGCAATCTGGGAAGTCTATGAATATCCCTACCAGCTGAGAGTGATTCTCCATGCTTTATTCATCACGAAAATGACGCAAATCCAGAAAAGCAGCTCTTTCAAAGGTAGGTGGCCACTAAACCAGGCATCCAGACACTTAGCACTCTGAAAATACTTGCTGAGGAAAGTCCTTGAATTAAAAAAAAAAAAAAAAAAGGGTCATTTCAGGAATGGATGGAGAAAACATAGTGTGCTTGGTAATACATGGGAATAGACTAATGGGTTTTAAGTTCAAAACCAGTGAGCTGTGGTTGCCTGGAAAAGGTATTGTAATTCTAAATTGTATTAATAGAAGCAAAATGTTTTAGATGAGGAAGGATAATTCCTCTCTGTGGTAACCAGACTAACTTGAGCCACCCTGTTCCATTCTTGTTATAACTGGGGAGTTAGGGAAAAGTGAGGATTTTCAGAGAAAGTTACCCCAGATAGTGAGGGGTCTTTGAATCATGCAAATGGTTAAAAAGCCAAAAGGACCAGTCATGTAAAGCCTGAAAAACAGGGCTTATTGACTTATGACTGTTATCACAAAGGTTGGAATGAAATGTGAAAGAAGTTCCAAGAAGCTAAGAACAAGTTCTAGTAAAGAACTGACAGTGATTTTTGTTTTAGTAGCAGATAAGGAGGATCTTTCTGACATCCACAGCTGTGCAGTTATGGAATAGTGAATCTTGTCACACACTCATCAGAGGTGGCCTGAGATAATAGATATAAAGAATTCTGAAAAATAGTTTAAACGGTGGTCTATTCCTAAAGGGAAAGACTATTGTACAGATACCAGTTTTGTTCATATCAATCTCTAAATTTAAGACAATTCCAGTCAAGATCTTATTAAGATCGTTTTATTTTAAAAGTTTTCAAACAGACAGCAAACTTGAAATAACTTTACAGCAAATACCTATATATCCATCACCTAGATTTTATCATTGACAAATTTAATGGTAGCTTCATTAAGATATGATTCATATACCATACAGTTCGCCTATTGAAAGTATATAACTCAGAGCTTTTTAATATATTCACAGAATTGTACAACCATCGCCACAAATGATTTTAGAATATTTTTATCACTCCTTCCAGAAAATACCATGTCCATCCTCAGTCACTCCCCTTCCCACTCCCATCTCCCATGTCCTTTCCACCATCTTCTAGCCCTAGGAAGTCAATAATCTATTTTCTGTCTCTATAGATTTGCCTATTACGGACATTTTATGTAAATAGAACCATACAATTCATGACCTGTGACTTAGCTTTTTACACTTAACATAATTCTTCAAGGTTCATCCACGTTGCAACATGTATTGATGCTGTATTGCTTTTTATTACTCCCACATATTCCATTATATGGGTATAACATGTTCCTTTTATTTATTCATCAGTTGATGACCACATGGGTTGTTTCCACCTTTTGACTACTATGAATAACGCTGCTATGAACATCTATATACAAGTTTTTGTGTAGACGTATGTTTTCATTTCTCTAAGGTGTGTATCTAGCAGTGGAATTGCTGGGTCATATGGTAACTCCATGTTTAACCTTTTGAAGAACTGCGAGACTATTTCCAAAGTACCATTAACATTTTACTATACTTGTTTTGTAACATATCTATCCATCCGTTAATCGATTTTTTCCTTTTTTTTGCATTTCAAAGGAATCTGCAAACATCTGTAGAGGCACTCTAAAAGCCACAGCATTCATATTAACAGGACTCAATATTTATTTATACTTTTTCTTCCCCTTGTAAAATTTACATACAATTAAATGCACAAATCTTGACATATGCACTGAGATTTGACAAATGCATCTACCTGTGTAACTCAAACCCCTCTCAAGATATAGAACATTCCCATTTTCCCAGGAAGTTTTCTCATACCCATTCCCAGTCAATCACTGAATTTACCCTCTCCCTAGATGCAATCGCTGTTCCAATTCTTTTCCAATATAGGTTAGATTTACCTGTTCTAGAATTTCATATAAAATAACCCATGCAATTTGTGCATTTTAATAGTAAGGTTTCTTTCACTAAGTCTAATGTTTTGAGCTATCAACACAGTTGGCCCTTTGTATCTACGGGTTCCACATCCACGGATTCAACTAACCATGGATTAAAAATATTCAGAAAAAAAATTCCAGAAAGTTCCAAAAACTTGAATTTGCTGAGCACTGGCAACTATTTACATAGCATTTACATCATATTAAATATTGTAAGTAATCTAGAGATGATTTAAAGTATACAGCATAATGTGCGTAGGTTATATGCAAATACTACACCATTTTATATAAGGGACTTGAGCATCTGCGGATTTTGATATCCTGAGGGTTCCTGGAACCAATCCCTTGCAGATACTGGATGCTGAGGGATGACTGTAGTTTATTCTTTTAATGGCATAGTTTTCCACTATCTGGACATACATTGTTTTGTTTATCCATTGACCACTTGATGTACTTTTGGTTCAGTTCTAGTTTTGGGCTATTAAAATTAATGCCACCATGAACATTCATGTACAAGTCTTTGTGTGGGCATATTCTTTTATTTCTCTTATTTTTGGATTTGCTATATCATAGGGTAGGCATGTACTTTATCAGAATCTGTCAGAACTTTTCCCACAGCAGTTGTACCATTTTATCTTCCCACCAAGAATGTAAGAGAGGCTGGTTGCTCCACATCATTGTCAATATCTAATGTTACCAATATATTATACCCATTTTGGTAGGTGTGTAGTTATATCTCATTGTGGTTTTAGTTTGCATTTTCATGATGACTAATGATGTTGAGCACTTCATCATTTGTTCATTGGTCATTTGTATATTTCGTGAAGTGTATACAAATATTTCAGCTACTTTTTATTGAGTTATTTGCCTTTTCATTATCAAATTGTAGGAATTATTTACATACCTTGGATAAAGTCCTTTACTGTGTATTTATGAATATTTTCTCATAGTCTCTGGCTTGCCTATTTATTTTCTTAATGGTGTCTTTTGAAGAGAAGAATTTTTAAATTTTGAGGAGGTCTTATTTATTACATTTTTTTCCTTTTACGATTATGCTTTCTATAACCTGTTTATGAAAAGTTTGCTTATCCCTGATCATGAAGATCATCTCTTATATCTACTTCTAAAATATTTATGGTTTCAACTTTTAAGTTTAGGTCAATGATCCATCTCAAATAAATTTTGGGTAAGGGTTGAGATTCAGTTTTGGTTTTTTTTTCATACGAATATCTCATTACTTCAGCACCATTTGTGGAAAAGATTTCCCTTTTAACATTGGATTCCTCTGGTGCTTTTGTTAAAAAACAGGGTAACCGTGTAAAGTGTGGGTCTATTTAGGGACCTTCAGTTGTTTTGATCTATGTGTTAATTCCAGTGCAAGTACCACAGGGTTTGATAATTTAGGTTTTCTATATTTTTTCTCAACAATATTTTTTTAGGTTTCAGGGTAGAGGTCTTGCACATGTGTTGGTAATTTTTTCCTTAATATTTTATATTTTGATGCTATTGTGAGGTGAATTGTTTTTTTAATTTTATTTTCTAATTACATAACTTGTGTGTATAAAAATACAATTGATTTTTAAAATGAAACCTTGTATTCTACAGCCTTGTTAAATTTACTTAATCCCTCTTATGTAGCTTTTTAGATTCTATATCCTTTTCTTTGTAAACAAGCATGTCATTTCAAATAGTTTTGTTTCTTCCTTTCTGATTTTTATGCTCTTTACACCTTGTTATTGCAAATGGTTAGGATTTCAGTACACTGTTGAATAGAGGTGGTAAGAGTGGGAATCCGTGTCCAGTTTCTGATCTTAGTGTTCAATATGACACCATTAAGGATGATGTTATCTGTAAGTTTTATAGATGCCTTTTATCAGATTGAAGAAATTTCCCCATATTCCTCATTCTCTGTGAAACTTTATCATAAATTCCTGCTAGATTCTGTAAAAATGCTTTTTCTGCATCTATTGAAATGGATGTAGGGCTTTTCCCTCTTTTTCTGTTAATATGGTGAATAACATGCATTGATTTATTTTTAAATTGAGATGAAAGCTCACGTGCCACAAAGTTAGCCATTTTTAAAGTGAACAATTCAGTGAATGTAAAACCAACCTTGCATTCCTGGTATAAGCCCTTCATGCTTATGATAAATTATCCTTTTTAGGTATTGTATTTAATTTACTAATACTTTATTAAGGATTTTTGTTTCTATGTTCATGTAGGGAATTGGTCTGTGATTTTTTTTGTAATGTCTTAGTGATTTTTGATATAAGGTTTATGCTAATCTCATACAATGCATTGAGATGTGTTCCCTCCTCCTCCATGATTTGAAAAACTTGGCATAATATTGGTGTTATTTCTTTCTTAAATATTTGGTAAAATTCACTAAAGAAACACTTTTGAGCCACGGGTTTCTTAGTGATAAGGTATTAGATAAAAGATTTAATCTTGATAATGTGCTATTCATATTTGTTTACAATTCTCATTCTGTTCACAATTAAGGAAATGAAATTTGAAACACAGTTGAGTTATTTTTCATTAAGTTGAGTGGGCCTTCATATTGCATTAGTATCTGCTAGGCAGATGATACTGGCAAAAATAGTATAAACTGACCTTCTCTTAATCCTTGCAGCAGATACTGGTACATATTCTACGGTTGTTGTCAGTTTCTTATATGTGGAGGATAAGCAGGAGGGTAGCCTATATCTCGTTAAGAAGAAACTTAAAAGAGATAATCACTGCCTCTTGCCCCAATACACAAACAATGAGGATGGCTGCATTAGTTTTCTGTTGTTAGTGTGTGACAAATTACCCCAAACCTGGTGGCTTAAACAGTACAAATTTGTTGTCTTACGGTTCTGTAGGTTAGAAATCTGACATGGATCTCACCTGGCTAAAATTAAGACATTGATAGGGCTGAACTCCTTGGAGGCTCTAGGGGAGAATCCATGTCCTTGCCCAATCCTTGTCCCATGACCCCTTTCCCATCTTCAAAGCCAGCAACAGTGAATTTCTTTGACCATTATTCTGTGTACATAGCTCCCTGAGATGGCACCTGGGAAAGGTTCTCTGCTTTTAAGGACTCATAGATTCAGCCCACCTAGATAATACAAGATAATCTCTGCCTCTCGAGTCCTTAACTGTAGTCACATCTGCAATCTCCCTTCTGTCATGTAAGGTAACATATTCACAGGTTCCAAGAGTTAGGACATGGACATCCTTAGGGGACCATCATTCTGTCTATCACAAGGGAGCCTCTTGCTGGCTCAGTAGGACTTTTACTCTGTTTGGATGGTATCACCTGCAAAAATGTTTCTTCGTGCAGGCTTTAAAGACGACCAAACTTGCGCTTATAGTGAGAACACTGCCTGTCTCCTTGTCGCTGTGTCTAGCCATCCTCATGCAATTAAGTTTGTATTCTTTACTAACATTAAAGGGATGCATATCCTTTTCCTGTGCCTATTGACATCTGCTCATCATAATAGTCCTTGTGACAACTGTACAACCCATTAAAATTAGCCCAAGAAAAGTTAAAAGTTAATGATACCCTGTGTTGGTAAATATTTGGAGAAATTCTATTTCTATATAATGTTGGTGAGTTTGTAAATTGGATCTGGCTTTATTTGAAGAATGGTATGGCAGTAATCTATCAAAATTTCAAAAATGTGAATATTCTTCAACCCAGCTATTAGGTGTCTGTTTTACAGAAAATATTCTCACATTGCACAAAGGCAGGTACAAAGATGTTCTCTTCAACATTTGATACGGTAAGGCGTATCTGGAAGAGTTCCTGTGATCATTAAAGGAGCAAATGTTAAATATATTCTGGTAGATTCACACTTGGGAAAGTGACAGATTTTTAAAAGGATGAAATAAATCTACATAGACCAAAATGAAAAGATCAAGATATAGCAAAGTAAAAGAGCAAGATACAGTATAAAAGAATATGATCATATGTGTGAGTGATACATGTATATATATAAAGTCATGAAAAGATCTGGAAAGATATAGGCACAATTTCCACAATGATTTCCATTGTGAAGAGAACTGAATATGGAATTGGGTGTGCAGGTTTTGAAAGCAGTCTTTCATTTTTACTTATAATTTTAAAATTGTATTATAAAATGCATTTTTTAAATAACAGAATTGTTAAATGACTGAATAAAAGAGCAAAAAGAAATCCATCTTTATTTTCAAGATTTGATGACTCTATGGATTCCATGTTCTCTTCCTGAATCATAGAATCATGAAAAGATCTAATCCAACTCATCTTATTCCAGGGATAAGCATTGTTATCCCCATTTTCTGGACAGAGCATTATGAATTGCCTTTCCCTAGGCCAGATGCAGGGAAGCGGGTCTGTGGGAGCAGCCCGAGATCAGTGGGTCCTTGAAGAATGAGACAGATAAATGGAGAACACCTCTTCGCTTTGTTGTGTGTTTCGCCATCGTGTGTGGTTGCTTTGAAATCTGATAAACCTTGAGGCAGGTGTGGGTGGGAAGGTAAAGTGCAGCAGGATGGAACATGGAGGCATAGTTGGGACAGAACCTGAAGACCTCTTCGGGAATAAGGAAGCACAAAAGAGGAAGTGCATGAGAAGATTATCCAGAGCAGCAGGAAAGAAAGGCCCATGCAGTAGAGCCAGCAGTGAGACAGTCAGTGTCAGGCCTGTGCCACAAGCCTTAACAAGGGCTCCCTGGAAGGATGGCTGGGGGAGTCTGGGGTGACTTCCTGAGAGCCAGAGATGCGGACAGGGAAAAAGTTAGAAGGTGGCAGCACCCCAGTCACAGAACAAAGGTCCAGGGATAGAACTCCCATCCCATCACCAAGTTAAGAAGGAGGGAGAAGGAGCTTGCACTCATGCCTTGGGTGTTCTGGAGGGGATTGAATACCACTGCAGGGTAGACTGCATGCTTTAGGAGGTGTGAAAACCTTAAATGTTTTGTTACCGCTCCGGCACTAGCATGGTACGCTGCAGGACATACAGCTGTCCCTCAAAAAACTCTCCTATGGGTGAATGAATACGTGTCATAGGCTTTGTTGTAGAGCATCTTCAGATATTTCAAAACATCAAAATTCCAGCTCCATCACTAATAGGTCATAAACCTTGGGCAATTTATGTGATTTGTCTTGGCCTCAGTCTCTTTATCTATAATATAGCAATACAGTCATTCAACTCGTAGGGAAATGGTGCAAATGTAAGTGGTAGAGGATACATTATGAGTATCTGGCTCATAATGAGTAAGATTCCAGGAGTGTGTTATTTTCCTGCCTTAGTGGTTAGAATCTCAAGTCAGGGATCCGAATATAATCAAAGGACATAGATATCAAAGCTAAGGTGTCAAGCAAGGGCTTGGGTGTATAAAGAGCCCCAAGGCAGAGGTAAAGGAAGAACCAGGAAGGGAGGTGAGTTGCCTTTGGGGATCCTGAAGGTTAATTAAGGACTCAGGTAAATTCCCCAGCCCCTCACCCCCAGGTCAGGCTGGCCCCAGAGACTGGAGCAGGTTTGGAAGCAGGCAGGTCTGTGCGGGTTCCACACTCCAGAGCTGTCTGCCTCTGAGAGCTGGGACCCGAGGGGAGGCGGCAGGCTGAGTGCACCATGATGTGGTGGAACTCGGAGCAGAGAGCAGCTAAGAGACTGGCAGGTGATTTACAGCCTTTAAGTGGCTCTCTCTCCCCTTCTGCAAAACTCTTAATTTAATAGACAAACATCTTGGGAAAAGGCATCGCTAGAGACAGGACTGATGGGCTAAATGCTGGAAGATTAAAGATCTGCAGAGGGGAGTACATAACTCTATTACGAAAACGGGAAAGAACTCCCATCCCCTCCCCCAAATGGCACACCTGAGACATGGCACCAACAAAGGAGGTGGGATGGTGAATGTTTCAGGGAAACAGACTCAAAGTCATCACACTTGAAAGGGACATTAGTCTCTGTATTGTCCAGCATCTCTTCACCTGAACATTTTGCAGGTGGGGAAACTGAGTCGCCAGGAGGTGAGGTGTCTCAGCAAGGTGAGTTTTTACAAAGTCAGCACTAAGATTTGGTGTCTAGGCTTCCATTGCATCATTTGTTCCACAGTGGAGAGTAAACTCCTGGTTAGGGCCAGACACATAGTAGACTACAGGTAAAATATCATCAGAATTGGCAGTTATGTTACAACAAATAAGATTAAGGGAACTGGAAACATTAAATATGTAGAAAACCCAGACGAGGCTCTTGGGAGAGGAATCTGAGGACTCTTGACCAGCTTCCACAGGGTTCTTTTATTGATCTTTAAGAAACTATATTTTGGGTCTTTATCTGACAGTATCTTCCCCCTTGTATTTAACTGTGGATTAACCACAGCCAGTGTTTCAAAATGTGTGAGAGTGTAGGAGGAAACCTCTTTAAGTTCACGTACAGATATTTGTGTACATTGGTAGCAGTGATATACAAGTTTAAGTCCCATGTCTACTTCTGTATTTGAAAAAAAATACATGTTTAATGTTTATGTTTAATGTCATCTTTTAGAAGTAAACATCTTCAAACTAGCTACTTAAGTTTTAGGAATTCAACCTTAGAAATAATCATAAAACTGTGCATACCTTTTTTTAAATTGAACTATAGTTAATTTACAATGTTGTGTTAGTTTCAAGTGTACAGCAAAGTGATTCAGCTATACATATACATATCTTCTTTTTCAGATTCTTCTCCGTTTTAGGTTATTACAAGATACTGAATATAGTTCCCTGTGCTATACAGTAGGTTCTTGTTGCTTATATATTTTCTATATAGTAGTGTGTATTTGCTAATTCCAAGTTTCCAATTTATCCCTCCCCCTCCTCCCCCTTTGGTAACCGTAAGTTTGTTTTCTATGTCTGTGAGTCTGTTGTAAATAAGTCCATTTGTATCATTTTTTTTTAGATTCCACATATGTGATATCATATGATGTTTGTCTTTCTCTGAGTTTCTTCACTTACTGTAATTTCTAGGTCCATCCATGCTGCTGCAAATGGCATTATTTCATTCTTTCTTTTATATGGCTAAGTAATATTCCAGTGTGTGTGTGTGTGTGTGTGTGTGTGTGTGTGTGTGTGTGTACATACATATATATATACACCACATCTCCTGTATCTGCTAATCTGTTGATGGACATTTAGGTTGATTGCATGTCTTGGCTGTTGTAAATAGTGCTGTTGTGAACACTGGGGTGCGTGCATCTTTTAGAATTAGAGTTTTCTCTGGATATATGCCCAGGAGTGGGGATTGTAGGATCATATGATAACTCTATTTTTAGTTTTTTTAAGGAACCTCCATACTGTTCTCTATAGTGGCTGCACCAATTTACATTCCCACCAACAGTGTAGTAGGGTTCCTTTTTCTCCTCACCTTCTCTGGAATTTATTTGTAGACTTTTAATGATGGCCATTCTGACCGGTATGAGGTGATACCTCATTGTGGTTTTAATTTGCATTTCTCTAATAATTAGTGATATTGAGCATCTTTTCACGTGCCCATTGGCCATCCCCTATGTCTACTTTTGACTGCGTGCACAACCTAGAGCAATTTAGGTAACTAAATAAGGTCCAGTTTTCTGCTTTATATAGTGCACATGATCATAGTATCAACTTCAGCGGGTTGTTGGGAGACTTTCCCAGACTTGGTGCAATGCCTGGTCCACGGTTGGGTGTTCAGTGGGAGTTAATTAATATTATTGTATACAGGTGTGGAGGGGAGGCTTTATGTTTGTCTGTTACTCCCTCACCTTCATCAAACATTCTCAGAAGCTATCTGCTTGGAGCTACTTCTGGGAAAGGACCATATGTACCTTCTCATTTTTAGATGGTTAGTCTCATTTTGAATACTGCTACACCTCCCGGCTTTCGGTGCATTTATCTTTACCACTTTGTGTTTCCTCTCATCAACCTCTGTGTGGAGGAACTTCATATTTTTTCTGTGTACTTTCTTTTATTTTTGTTCTTCAAAATCAGTTTTGGCAGACCTGTCCCTTGTTTTTGTCTACCCAATAGGTGATAGGTAATTATCGAACACCTATTACGTGCTAGATGTGATATCCCTTATGTGCTTTACAGTGCCTTACCTTTATACCCTGCAGTGCTCTTTGATGATTAAAAAAAGGGAATGAAAACAATCCAGGTTATATTCATTCTTCCTCTCCATTTGCAACCTGTTAACTAACAGCAGAAGTACATGAAAGATTTACTGATTAAAACTTTTTCGCGGCATGAAGTTGGGAGGAAGAGCCAATACACTGAATAATAATCAGGATTCTTGGCAAGTGAGAACACTGGGTCAACTCTAAAGAAACAAAATGTGAATATGGACGAATACCAAGTGTTCACTTGAGTTTAAAACCCCAGCTCTATAAAGACAGGATGAAGATATGGTTTAGTAGAAAGATAGGCTAGAAGTTTGAAGTTCTATTTCTATTTAAGGGTGGCAATGAATCAACAGTGAGCTTTGATTAAGACATGAAATCTAATGCTATTGCAGGCTGAACTAAGAGTAGTTTCATGCTTAGTGAAGGAAAGTGATAACTCCACTCTATTTAACCTTGGTCCAACCATATCTGCAATCTTGAGTTCAGTCTCAATTTAGGCTCGATGGTGACAAACCAGAGGGTGGCTAGAAGAGAGGAAGAAAAAGTCAGATCCTCAGAATAGCTGGATAAATTTCAGATTGTTAGCCTAGAGAAGGGAAATTTGGGGAGAAGTAACTTGGTAGCTATATGTAAACATCTGAATACTTATGCAGAAGATACTGAATGTTAGAATAGTACAATAGGTGGAAATTGCAGGAAGACACAAATTAGCTCAACATGAAGAATAATTTCCTAAATATTAAAGCTTCCTGCTTAAGCAATTGGCTGTCTTATAGTTTCACCAGCCTTGATCAGTCACTCACAGGGTAACCATCACAACCATCAGGTGCTACAGAGAGTGCTGAGTGTCACAGAGGGTGTTGAAACAGCATCGCATAGAGTGAAGGACCATATCGTAGGCATTTTATATGCATGATAAATATTTATTGAATGCAGAATTAATACGTTGCTTCTTTGAATAACTGATAAGATTAATTTTTTAAAAGCAGAGTTTTCACTAGCATGGAGAGATGGATTTCGAGAGAGTTGATTAAAATTGGAAGGGGGATGGATAAAGGAAAGTAGTTGCTTACCAAATTTGAAGTTGTGAGACATACCATGAATTTTGAAAGAAATAGTGCTGATTATATACTCACATAGAGCATTTCAGAATTTGTAAAACACTTAGCCCCATGATTTGTGATCTAAACCTCACCAACGAAAGTGATATATAAAGGTGTTACTGCGTTTACCATCCCCATTTAACAGATGAGTTAACTAAGGCTCAGACAGGTCAATGGATTGACTAGGGTATAGAATTGGGTTTCCAAGACCAGGTTTTTAAAATTTCAGATCCAAAGGGTCCTAAGGTTTTGTTTTTTAACTGTATCCCACTTCTGTGGGACTGAAAAAGGAATAGACATAGGAAAATAGAGAGGTTATTACTTTAAATATGGTGTAAGCTGCAAATATAAGTAATTTCAAGACCTGTTTTTAATTTTTAAAATAATAAAAATGAAAGAGTATCATTCCAAGCAAAAAAAGCTAAGCAACCTTGAGGGGGGGAAAAAATGAAGGATTTTTGTAAAGAAAGACATTCAAATGGCAGCTGCACAGACCAGGGAGCAAAGGTTTGATGCGGGCTGAATTCTCGTGTGTTTGTTCCTTCCTGGACTTGCGTAGCCAAGTAAACAGTGGGGTTGGAAAGAAAGGGAGGAAGAAAATGATGTTTCCTTTGGGAGCCAGGCATTATTGCTTTGCTGTAGTGAACAGGTAGTTTTGAAAATTATACACTAAGGTGGCAGGTAATTTATTTTTTTATAAATTGTGAGTCCTGAGTTGAAATTGAGAAGGGGAAAAAAATGGTATCTGAAATGATTAGGAAGGAGTAATATGGGCTTGCCTGCATGTGGCCAGCATGATTAGTACCCAGTGTTACCTGGAGGGGGCAATGTCCATTCTGCTCTGAAGAGCCAAACGTGACGCTGGCCAAGAGCTTACCTGGAGATGGTTTATGCCTATATCCCCAGATGTGGCCGGTCCCCCACCGTGCTCCTTTAGCACCTTCTACTCTCATTATTGTAACACACATCACAATGTATTATAATTACACCCTCTTTGCTTGCCTGCTCTGCTCCATTGGAAAAACCAGAACTCAGACTCAGTAGGTTCTGGAGATGTAACGATGGCAAGTACCAACACTGCGCTGGAGTTTTGGTGCCTAAAAAGATGAATTGTGAAAAATGAATCCCTAACATGATAGCTGGAAATACAGACGCTCAGAGAGGAGAACTGAGGATCTGAGGAAAATCAGGGGAAAATATTTACTGGGTGTACTATTTCATTGTACGTTTTGTACAGGGCACAACATGGACCTTACCCCTCGGAGCTTACCATCGAGTGGGGAAGACAGACATTAAATCAGTAAAGCAAAGCGTAATCCCAAATGTACATAATGCTGCAGGGGAGAGTTCAGGGTGGTGTGGGAAGGTTTCATACAGGCCTGGAGGGTCAGGTGGTCATTCCTGATCCCACACAATCTGTTAGTGGCAAAGCCAAGGCTAGTTTTTATTTTTTTAATTTTTATTTATTTTTACATCTTTATTGGAGTATAATTGCTTTACAGTGGTGTGTTAGTTTCTGCTTTATAACAAAGTGAATCAGCTATACATATATCCCCATATCTCCTTCCTCTTGCGTCTCCCTCCCTCCCACCCTCCCTATCCCACCCCTCTAGGTGGTCACAAAGCACCGAGCTGATCTCCCCGTACTATGCGGCTGCTTCCCACTAGCTGTCTATTTTACGTTTGGTAGTGGATATATGTCCATGCCACTCTCTCGCCAAGACTAGTTTTCAAACATCCTTACTGTTTTGCTAGTCATTTCTTACTTATATTTTTTGGAATAATTTTTAAAAAATTCTATTTTCCCTGATTTCTTTAGAATTCTTTGGCCCATAGAGCTGAGAATCTGATGAAAGTTATGAATCATCTTTAAAATATATATATATATAAATATATATACATATATATATATATATATATATACACATACCCAATATGTAAATTTGGAAGTAATTTTGGGACTATACATGGATTCCTAGGTTTTGATTTCCTGTTCTGAGTTTTTTCTGAGGTGATATCTAGCTCTCCTTTCTTTTGAATCATTCCCAGCCTGTATCTCCAGCTCTGGTATCTCCCTTGCAATCCAGATGCCCTAGCAGCTGTCTACTGGGCAGCTTCCTAATAGTTCCACCAGGCTGTACTACAATTAGGATGTAGCAAAAGTTGCACTTGGTAAACAACTGTGTGCATTGGGGTTGGAAGTGATAGTGGCATTGAGAGCCTAGGAGAGAAGATTTGTGTTGATAAAAATCTTGGTGCACAGGTGGAGATGGCTAATAGGCAGTTGTAAAAATGTGCCTGGTTCTCAGAAAAAGGCTAAGGAAGAGACTTCAAGCAAAGAATTGTTAAATTTAGGAGTGGTAGTTTAAGCCCTGAGTTTGCGGAATATTACCACAGGAGAGAGTGTAGAATGGGGAGAGAAGTAGAAGGAAGAAATATAAAAGAAAAAAAAAGAAAAGAGGAGGAAGGGAGGGGAAGAGAAAAGAAGGAAAGTAAATGGAACGAAAAGAGAGAGGGTCAAAGAGGATTCTGGGTAAAACCAGCATCCTTGGAAGAAATTGTTTCAAGGAGGAAACATAAGAAAAGATGACACCCACCTACTGTATAGCACAAGGAACTCTTCTCAATACCCTCTATGGGAAAAGAATCTAAAAAAGGTGGATATATGTATAACTGATTCACTTTGCTGTACAGCAGAAACTAATACATTTTAAATCAACTACACTCCAATAAAATTTTTTAAAAATAAAAATAAAGAAAAGACATAGACATTACATAAGAAAAGAAGCTAAAAATGTTCATTGGAGTTTGTTGTCCTCCTTGGCAGGAGAACTGTTGAGTGAACTTTTGGGAGAGGAGGTCTAATTTCATTGGGCTGGGGAATTCATGCAAAACAAGAATATAAGAACAGTCAAGGTAGAGAACCTCTTCAAAGGGCTCATCTTTGAAGGACTGAAGGAGGTTGAGGTGAAAGAAGGAAAACATGGCATCCAGGTGGAACTGCAATGGAAGAGATATGATTAGTTACAAGAAAAGGAGAGTTAGGCAACTTGTAAGCGGAGGGCCCAACTGATGGAATAAAGTCTTAGAGGGGTTGTAAAGAGATAAATTCAAAGACATGGAGCAGAAGAAAAAACCTTAGGTAATAAAAGATCTTGAAGTAGGAGTGAGGGAAAGGAGTAAGCATAAATGCAGTTAAGCATGTAGGTAGGACCTGGGCCGTGCGTCGAGGGGCTATAACTGAGATCTTCCTGCTGTGTGAATGGCTGGAGGCCATCCCTTCCTCTCTTTTCCCCCACATTCGTTGGAGCCAGAAGCCACAAGGCTGGTTTTAAATGGCCCTGCAGTCTGTCTCAGCCTGTGACTCACCAGGAACTCAACCTTTTCAGAATACAACCTTTAAAGAAAGTTTAAACATTAGACATCAAAAACAAAGGGAAAAAATGTTTTCCCTAATGCTATTTGCAAATGTCATTTTAGGGCTGAGGAGTTTGGTTGGAAAACTGAATCCTGTTTCACTTTCTGTGGCTCACTCTAAAGTGGAAAAATGAATATGCAAACTTCTGGAACCTTCCTTCAACCCCTGATGGGACTGAAAGAGCCATGATTTCTGGTCCTGCGTTTGCTGTCACTTCCTTCCTCTGGGTCTCAGTCTCCTCATTTGAGTAAACTGAGACTGGGCGTGACAATCTCCATGGTTTCTTTCAACTCAGAGAAAGGTTCTAAGACTTGAAATCATACAGATTACTTGGTACCCAGAGTTTCCATTAAGTGGCATATTTAGCTATGAATCATATTTCACAAGATGGAGAAAGGAGAGAAAATGAAGGGCTAGAACCCTGAGCAAGAAAAAAAAAGTAAAAGCAGATGTTCTATCCTGATCTCATCTTTCCAGGAAAGTTCAGCCCTTTTTCAAAAACCCTCAGCACAGATATCCTGCCACGTGTCACTGACTCACAGGGGCAGATCAAAGCGAGTCTTACAGCTGTTCCTTCAACTTGACCTGAGAAATAAAGAAAGCTGAAGGCACAAGGGATGAATACACAAGGCATCAGGCAGTGATATTAGGGCAAAATAAAGCTGAGAAAACCCAAGGAAGCCTGCAGATAATTTTTACCCTCTCCACCATTCTAGGGGACTTGAGGTGGGGACCCAGTACTTCACTGCCCCTTTGCAGAGCTGTCTTCCACGGTGTATCCTTTTCCTACATGAGGAATCGTGACAAACTGAGTGCCTCTGAGCTACATAAACTCTTGAAATTTCCATTTTGTTCATTATTCAAATTGGTGATATATTTAGCTTGCAGGATAATTTTAAAACCATATGTTTTTAAAAGAGAAGTTTGCTGTTGTTGGAGCCTAATGGGCATGGTTTCGAATTCTATCGCATTTCCCTAATCCATTCATCATGATGATTTCATTTCTTCCCAGTTTTCCTCACATCTCCGGCACCTCTCCCCCACTTCGCACCCTTTGCTCAGACTTTGCTACCTGTTTCACGAGAAGATCAGTGAGAATTCCCACATACCCCACCGCCATACCAGCCTACTGCGGTTTGTACCCATACAATTTACTTCCCCTTTTGTTACTATAGATTAATTGTTCATATTTTTATCTAAGGTTCATCTGTCCACTTCTGCCTCTAGATGCCACCCCTACTTCTCCCCCACCTTCCAGTCCAACCCCTGCTCAAGGTCACTGCTCTAACAATCTAGAAATCACCCTGGCTTCTCAGAATCATATTTTTGTCCTCTCTGGATGATCTTACCAATTAACATAAAAACATAAAGCAATGTCTCCCATGATTAAAAAAAGTTCCCTAGACCACAGGCCCACCTAGATGTCCCCATTTATAGTAAATGACAGCTTTATTCTTCTAGTTCTTCAGACCAGAACTCTGGGCTTATCCTTGACTCTTTTCTATCTCCCACCCTACATTCAATCCATCAGCAAATCTTGCTGACTCACCTTTAAAATACATCTGACAGGGGCACACTTCTCATAATTTGTGCTGCCAGCCATCATCTCTCCAGGAAAACAACAATAGCCCCTCATTGGCTCCCTGTTGTGACCCTTGCTCCGCTAGACTGGTATTGGCTGCCAGTACCCAACTAATTCTTTTAGAATATGAACCATATTTGTCTTTTCTCTACTCAAAACCTTCCTCTGATTAATAGCTTCTCATCTTATTCAGAGTAATAGGTCCTTCCAATGACCTACACTGCCCTGTCAATCTGGACCCCTCTGGATCTGATGGGGTGAGATATTCTCACCTGCTCCAGCCAGATTTGTCTTCTGCTGCTCTTTAACCCCACCAAGCTCATTCTCTCCTTAGGACTCTTGCTTGTGAGTTTCCCTCCACCTAGAATGCTCTCATTTCAGATGGTTCACATATTGGTCTCTCACTTACTCAATGCTTCTGCTCAATGATGTCTTTCAGAGAAGTCTGCGATAGCCATCCTATAAAAAAAAATAGCACATTCTACACACACTCCCTGCACACTCTCTCTTTAAACTCCTTTATATTTTTTCCCATGATACTTGTTATCTTTTATATAATCAGTTCCTTTACTTATTGATTTGACTATGATCTTTTTCTATGAGAATAAAAGGATGCTACTCTGTTGTATTCCTGGCCCCTGGAACAGTGCCTGACCTATAGTGGAAGCTTAAAAATTATTAAGTGAATAGATAAAGTGGCTTTAGTTAATGTTCCTCAATCTAGGTTTCTTCAACTCCCTTTCCTACTTTGTAAGATTGCTAAAAGGAACAAGATAACAGATATGAAATGCATGGCACAGAGCAGGAGTACAGTAAACAGCACATATTGTTATAAACGTTGTGCAGGTTAACTGGATAGTGTATGCAGAGGCCCTGACATAGAGTAGGAGCTCAGGAAGTTGTAGTTCTCAGTACTCAGAACACATTTGCTGATGATTTAGAGAGAGTTACTATTGGCAGGAAGTTGGATGACAGCAGCTCAGGTTTTAGTTCAAATTCTCATTCTACACTTACGAGGAGCTAGACTTCAGACAGATTACTTAACCTTGTCTTAGTTTCAGATTTTTCGTCTGTAAAATGGAAATAATTGTATCCTATCATTACTAATATGATTAATAAGTTATTTTGCATGGCAAAGGGGAATTAAAGTTGCAGGTGGAAGTAAGGTTGTAAATCAGCTGACCTTAAATGGGGAGATTATCCGGATCATCGGGGTGGGCCCTTAAAAGTGGAAGAGGAAGACGGGGAATAGAACTGGGAGATGGCAAAGTGAGAAGGACTCATCTGATATGGTTGGCTTTGAAGATAGTGGAAAGGGCCACCAACCAAAGAATGTGGGTGGCCCATTGTGATATTGTGATTCATAAGAAATACATATTTGGTCATTCAGATGACCAAAATATATTTAACATACATATTTGGTCTTCTTCCACAATTCCTGGCTCACAGCTCCCAAAACCCTTGAGATTTTAGGAGATATAAGAGCACGGGAACATCTTTTGCTATAATATTTGGTCTCTTGTCCTCAGTTCCTGAAATTGCTTCAGAACCATAAAGGTGAAATGGGTGCCTTGTTATTCGTACAAGTCCCTTTCCACCACAACTGGGTTTATATTCATGATGTGACTTTTGGAAAGCACCTAAGTGGGGAGGGGAGACTGGTTGCCAGGGGTACCAACCTTGAATAGAGCGTTGGAACTTTCAGTCCCCCCCAACACCACCTCCAGAGGGGCTGGATTGAGTTCAGTTACTAATGGCCAGTGATGTAATCAGTCCATAACAACCAAAAGAGACAGGGTTCAGAGAGCTTCTGGGTTGGTGGACAATTAGAGGTGCTGGGAGTGTGGCGCCCTAGCGGGGACATGGAAGTTCCATGTGTGTTCTATCCCCATGTATTTCCCTATGCATCTCTTTTGTCTGGTTGTTCCTGAGTTATTCTTTTATAATAAACTGATGATTTAGTAAGTAAATGGGTTTCCTGACTTCTTTGAGCCTCTCTAACAAATTACTGGAACCCAGGGAAGGGCTCATGAGAGCCTGTGATCTATAGCCAGTCGGTCAGAAGCATGGGTGATAACATAGATTTGTAGTTGGCATCCCTGAGTTGGAGGGGTTCCTTGGAACCTTCAATTTGTTGTCAGTTGGCCAGAAGCACAGATAACAACCCTGGCTTGCGACTGTCACCTGAAGTGGGGTGGGGTTGGGGACAGTCTTGAGGAGGAGCCCTTAACCTGTGGAATCTAATGCTATCTCCAGGTAAATAGTATCAGAATTGAGTTGAATTGTAGGACACCCAGCTGGTGTCCAGAGAATTGCTTGGTGCTGTAGAAACTCCCTCCCACCACACACGTTGGAATTGAGTACAGAACCCCAAAGACCTAGTTTCTGAAGAAACTAGAAAAGGCAAGGAAATGGATTCTCCCCAAGAATCTCTACAAAGGAATGCAGCCCTTCTGACTCCTTGATTTAAGCCCACTGAGAAGCATTTCAGACTACTGACCTCTAGAACTGTAAGATAATATATCTGCATTGTTGAAACCACTAAGTTTGTGGTAATTTGCTAAAACCATAATAGGATCCTAGTACAATTACTATACAGTTATAAAGTGGATGTGATAAATAGGCTTACCTCTAACAAGAAAAGATTAGAAATCTAGGTTCTTGGCCTATAGCCCACCTTCCTTCTCTCTCCACCCC
Organism: Leucopleurus acutus; assembly: GCF_964270905.1. Lineage (NCBI taxonomy): Eukaryota > Metazoa > Chordata > Mammalia > Artiodactyla > Delphinidae > Leucopleurus > Leucopleurus acutus. Next base: position 14,971,126 of record NC_139150.1, read on the forward strand.
AGCTCTTTCCTACATCAAGAGGGTCCTTATGTACCTGTGTGTAAACCCCAGCCCACAAGTCCAACCTTTCCATCTAAAAGGTGCCCCTTAGGCAGCTTTTAGACACAGAGGTGTGATACCAGCAGCCGAGTCCATTCTCAAAAGGACAGATCCATAGGTGAGTGCTTGCGGGTGGACTTAGAGCAGGCCAAGCACATCATTCTGGGACACTAGGTTTCTGACACATGGCCTGAAAGTTGGGCTGTTAGCTCTAGGTAAGCCTGTCCCTTTTGCTCCATATAGCCCTCACCTCCTTCCTCACCAAAGGAGAAACAGGAGGCCCTCTAAACAGTATGCTCAGTAGGTTTTTCTGTGATGCTAGAAGTGTTCTCTCTCTGAGCTGACACATGCAGCTAGTGAGCATTTGAAATGTGGCCAGTGTAACTGCAGAATTGAATCTTAAGTTTTATTTAATTAATTAATTCAAATTTAAAAAGCCCCATATGGCTAGTGGGCTACCATATTAAACAGCATAGCTCTAAAGCATAGGGTGCAGGACAGGGATTCTAACTGATCCAGTCTTCAGGCAGTGCTGATAATAAAGTACCTGAAAAGAACGAAAAGAACAATAAAGTTTTGAAAATAAAGAAGTTATTCATCCTCCAAGGAGAAAATCCATAAGTCTTAAAGGAAATTAGCTTTTCACTTAGGGTCTATTAGGAATTCTGCTCTTTCTCTTCCCTTTAGATCTTTCTGCACATTTTGTCCTCTTCTCTGGGTAAACTCCTCCTGGCCCTTGAGAACTCAGCTCTAGCTTATTATGTCAGTCAGCCTTTGCTGTGTAACAAATCACCCCTAAAATTAGCAGTTTAAAACAACAACCAATTATTTTGGTTTATTATTCTGCCAGTTATCAGATTGGGAAGGGCTTAGCTAGATGGTTCTTCTGGTCTTGGCTGGGATCAATCCTGTATCTTTGGTCTGATCCTGGGCCAGGTTGAGATGACCTCAGCTGGGGTAACTCATCTTTGTCCTACATGGTGTCCCATTCTCCAGCAGGCCAGCTTGTTCACTTAGTGGTCACAGGCTTCCAGGAGAATGAGCAGAAGCTCTCAAGGCCTCTTGAGGATGAAGCTCAAAGTAATACACTAAGGAACTTCAAAGTCACATTATAAAGATGAGATACAGCCTTTGTAAGAACTGTGTGCAGTTTTGGTAATCTTCCTCATTCACCTCTTGTTGAGAGTTTTCTGATCCTTCCCACAATTCCCAAGTCATGTGGGTGTCCTGTGGTTGCCCCTCCATGCCAAACACTGGATTTTTTTTTTCTTTAACAAATCTTCACATTTATTTTCAGTCTGTTTATTGTATCATGAGGATTACATCCTTTGCTTAAAGATTATATAAATCAATAAATGATCTATCTTATGTTTTACTTCAAAGCCTCTTCTTTTCTTATCACCTTCAGCTCCTCAGCATAGCCCAAAATGCAGGTCATATTTCTAGCATTACCAACATTGAATTATCTTTTTGTTTAAAGAAGATGCAATCAAAGATGCTGTAAGACCATTTTGCCTGCATATTTTAAAACATGAGATTAGCAATCTTAATTCTTATTCTGAGCAAATTTTACCATGTCAAGTTTACTTTGGCATAATATTTGGCAAATAGAAATTGTGAAAATATTTGGCAATACTCCAAGATAAAAACCCCATTGAGAATGTCTTGATATACAATACAGTGACTTTAGTTGTCAAGATTCTATAGTCTTAAAATATCTTTAGATTCCTTTTTTAAAAAATTTTTATTGGAGTATAGTTGATTTACGATGTTGTGTTAGTTTCAGGTGTATAGAAAAGTGAGTCAGTTATACATATATCCACTCTTTTTTTTTCCTTAGATTCTTTTCCCATACAGACCATTACAGAGTATTGAGTAGAGTTCCCTGTGCTATACAGCAGGTTCTTATTAGTTATCTATTTTATATATAGTAGTGCGTATATGTCAGTCCCAGTCTCCCAATTTATCCCTCCCTCCATTATCCCCTGGTAAAGGTAAGTGTTTTCTACATCCACAAACACTGGATTTTTAATATTTGTCCTCTCAATTTTTACCAGACTTCACAAATTCGGTACATTTATGATTATTAACCCCATCTTAGAGATGTGGAAGACAAGGACCAGAAACTCCTCCCCGTGTTCATAAAACTACACGTGGCAGAGCTGGAAGTTGAGTCTAATGCTATTTGACTGCAACCCACAGTTTCTCAATCTTGGCATTACTGACATTTTGGGCTAGATGATTCTTTGTTATGGAGAGCTGTCCTGTACATTGTAGAATGTTTAGCAACATCCCTGGCCTCTACCCAGTAGATGCCAGTAACATCCCCTCCAGTTGTGACAATCAAAAATAGCTCCGGGCATTGCCAAATGTCCCCTGAGGTGGGGAGGGGCTGGGGAAAACCACTTCTGGTTGAGAAACAGTGCTCTAAGCCATGCTTCTCACCCGACCTCACAACACTGTCCCTCCTTGAGTGAGAAAGTAGAATCTTATTTAGAGCCAACACTCAGTATATGCTTTTAGCCTGAAGAGGAAAGCAGAATTGAGGCAGAGCCGGGGCAGGGGTAGGAGCCAGGACCACCTTTCCAGCAGGTTTCTCTCAGAATCACTCTTCAGCACTTAGCCTTCCCCCTTTCCAAATGCTTTCAACTTTTCATTTTGAACTCAGCATCCTCGTTACAGGTTACAGTCAGTGAGAACCAGCCAGTTTTCCCAGGATGTGAAGAGATGGCCCCAGAACAGGCTAAAGAGATAGCTCCAAGTTGGAACGGCTTTGCTGTTGGTGGCGGGGAGCTAAATATTTCATCTTCATAAAATAAACATAGATTGTCTCATCATGAAATATACATAAAAATGTTTAAACATGTTAATTATTAAACCAATATTGATTCATATTGGATGAGGCATTAAGGGAAAATTAGCTAATGTATTTAATATCTCCTCTACAGTTGACTAGTATCAGAATTCATCATATCTAACCACGAATAATCATAAAAGTGGCAAGCAATATTTACAATCGGGGTGAGTGAGTGCTGGGCAGGAAGTGATGGAGATGGAGGAAATATGAGGATCTAAGAGACAGCCTTTCAGTTGTCACAGCCCATCATTGAAATTTCAGACATAAATCACTGGATGCAGTCAGATCATCAAAGTTTGATAAACGTTTCATATTGGGACAGTTATTGAATACCATTTGGACCTGGCTTTCTTCTCAAAAATGAAGTGGGATGGCAGACGCAATGTAGAGTTAGAAAGAGAACGGGAACAGGGCTTAAAAACCCTGGGATTGAATTCTGTCTTATTGATTTTTATAGAGCCTTAGGCTCTATTTACTCATCTGCAAAATGGGGTAGTAATGATATCCACCAGGTGTCATTTTTCTCATATCATTTTGCTTGTTTTGATCTCATCTCACTAACCAGATTTCAAATTCCTTAACGGAAGAGATTTTTCCCTGGTATTTTTTTTCCTGTGTCCTGAAAGCTGGCTAATTTAGTCCTTTAAAAATCTGCTCTGGAATCAGAAAAACATGTATCTGAATTCTGGATCTTGAGCAAGTTACTTTCTGTCTGTGCCTCAGTTTCTTCATCTGTAAAATAATTTAGTTACCTTATAAACCTGCTATGAATATAAACTGTTACGAAGTGTAGAAAGTGGTAAGAATATGGTGTGTAAGAGGTAAATACTTGGTGATTGTTATTACTCTATTTTCCTAGAGCAGTGACAAAGAACTAAACAGTTGGCAAATTTTCAATGAAATCTCAATAGATTTTTTTTTAAATCAGTAATTCGTGAACTTTTAACACAGGAAATAACTTTAAATATCAGCCACAGTAGGTAACAGTAGGGTCATGCAAGCCAGCTTCTAGTGTAAACTCTGCCAGGATGAGGACAAATCTTGGGAAGGAACTCAGCTTGCTGTGCCTGCAAGTTCAGTGTCCTTACACCTCCCCATGGGTTCTAGTGCCAGGAAGGGAGAATTTATCTTTAATGTGAAGACGTGTTTGGGAAGAGCTGCTTAGAATGCAACTTCTGCCATCAAGTCACTTAAAAGGTGACTGTAAAAAAGAGATCAAAAGATCTAACTCACAGTGTCATGTTGGAAATGAAAGGAAATGGAAAAATTAGCCCAGCCACATTTTGCCAACTTATATATATCACATACCATATTTTCTCAATTTTGCGATATATTCTTTTTTTTTTTCGTTTTCAAAGCACTGCTTTGAAATCGGGATATGTCTTACAATTGACATATACATTACTGTAGTGCTTCTCTCTTTTTCCCAAGGAAATCTTATTAGATCAGTAGTGTGTCTTATAATTGGAAATGTCTTCAAATCAAGGGAAAGCACTGTTATTATCCATCCCACCATAACTAAATAGAGCCTCCTAAGAAACAGTGCTGCTTCACCCTGGATCAGCTATTATGGGGTCAGGTAGCTGCTAATAAGTGAAAAAGAGTAGGATGCACCTTGATGTATTCTCTTATTTTCTTCTGCAATGAAGTCCATGGGGTATTCCTCAGCTCAGAGGTGGGGAAAATGGCAGACACGTGGATATACCACAAACACACTTTTCCTGGATGCATTTTGGCATCTGAGAAAAGTTGATGAGAAATGGCTTACTGTTATGTACCAGGACCCATCGAACTGAGACTGAAAACCTCCAGCTGTATTTCTTACCTACCAGATGTTATACAGATGCACTGCAAATTGTTATCAGAGCTCAAAAGAGAAGAAAAGAGAGGATTGTTGAAGCCATGAAGGCATATGACACAGTAAACGGTGCATTTAATTTCAACTTAATGTGAGAGAGAGCATACACTAGATTAAATATCATCTGATCATTAAAAACATACTTATGGAAGTTTAGCAACTTTGTCAGGGATGTGTGACTAATAATATACAGTTGTGAGGCCTCAAAAACATATTTGTCTTAATCGACTGGTGTTTAGTTTGGATTATTGACTGTTAAATCAAAATAAACGTTTTCACTTGAGATTTCGCATTTCATTTGTGATGGATCTGTCTTCATCCAAACACTCATACTGGAAACCCAGTTTACCCATAAAAAGGCCACTCTAATAGAATCATAGAATTTCCATGTTGGGAAAGTTCTTAGAAATCCAATCTCCTTCCAGTTCCTTTTGGTGCAAGTGGTATCCATCTGTTTTGAATTATAGCTGTATTTTCTGAATAAATGTAGTATTACCACATGGGGAAAAGAAAAATTTGGAAAAGAAAATGGGAAAAAATGTCAGTTATATTCCCTTTATCCAAACAGTTCCTTCTCTTTCATTTTCCATATATCTGTGTGTGCTTTGTACACAGTAATAATTGCAGTATACATGCAAGTTATTTTTAATCTTCCTTCTTCATTCTTCCTATTTAGTTTGCATGACCACTGTGTTTAATAACATAATACTGTTCTACAGAATGGCTGTGCTCTAAAATACTGAACTATTTCTCAATGTTGAGACATTTAAGTTGTGTCTAGTGGATCCAGATTGCCTGAGTATGAATCTTGCTTCTACCTATTGAACAATGATGTAACTTTGGGTGAGTTACCGAAAATTTCTCTATCGCTGCTTTCTTGTCTGTAAAATGGGGATAATATTAGTATTACCTCATGGAGTAGTTGTGAGGGTTAAATGGATGAATCCATGTTAATAAGCATTTAAAACTGGCACATAATGAGTGCTCCATAAGTGTTAGCTATTATGTTGACAAGTGAGTCAACTATGAATATTCTGATATATATTCTTTCCCAAAATGTTGAAACATGTCCGTAAGGGGGATTCCCAAGCCATTTTCATAAAATCTCATGCAGATGGTGACGCATACCCTTTTTGAAAATTTCCAAAATCAAATAATCTTTTACCTCCTTAGATCACTTCACTTTGGAATGACTTTAATTATTGGGAGTATCTCTTTCATGTTTAATCTAGACGTGCCTCCCATTGAATCCCATGCAACAATTAGATTCGATCTTTGTCATAGTGTAAATTATATCAGTGCATTGAATCTCAAAACATGTTCCTTGGGACACTAGTGACCTGCAAATCCAAGCCATCAAAGTCATATTGATTCCACCTCCAAAATGCTTCTTAAAACCATCTACTTGTCTCTCTTTTCCTCACCACCACGCTAGGCTAAGCCACCGTCATCACCTCCAGCCCTGGTTATAACAGTAGCCTCTTAATTGGTTTCTACTGGTGGACATGGCCACCAGTCTGTTTTTAAACCAAATGCTAAACTGATCACAAAATTTGTGATGTAAAACCCTTCTATAGCAGTCCATTTCTTAGCCTAAAATCTGATCACGGTCCACAGACTGAATCTGAATCTTCCGCAGTCTCTCTCCCCTTATCTCTTTCTTCCTTGTCCTTTGTTCTCCACAATCCAGCCATGCTGTACCTCCTCAAGTATCCCAAGCTCTTTCACGGTGAGGGGCATTTGTAACGTTGTTCCCTCTGCCTGGAGGTCTCTTCTTATCCTCAGCCAAGCCATCCTTTCCTGTACTTCAGGCCTCTCCTGAAATGTGTCTTCCTTAAGGAGGCCTTTTTGGAAACTTCTATATAAAATATGCTTATCTGTTTTTACTCTGTCAGGGTACCTTGCTAATGTTCCTTCATACTACTATTTAACAGTGTGTAATAATATGTTTATTTGTGTGTTTGTCTGTACAATCCCTCACTGAAGTAATGATTTACCAGGTCAAATGTGTTTGTGAACTAATCCTATTAGTCATACCTGAAAGCAAGTTCAGACAAACAATGGTCATAGATAATCTACCATCATCTCGTCTATGTGCCTAGAGTTGGAATAAAATAATCATGGTAATGTTTATTGAACACTTACTATGTCCCAGGCCCCATTCTAAGAATTTTATGTGTACACTTTTATTACCTAAGAGGCAAACACTAATACTGCCCCATTTTACACCTAGAAGAAACTGTAAAGGTCCCCAGGTCACAAAGCAGAAAGGTGGCAGAGCCAAGATTTGAACCCAGGCTAGCTCTAGTGACCATCTTCCTACCACCACACTAGAGAAATATACTTTTGAGGACTTTAGCTTTGATTTAGGAAGGGAAAACTCACAAAGCACATGAAGTACTCTACATTTTGCACAAAATATGAAAATAAATCATTCAGTGATGCAATTAGAGACTAGGATGCTGAAAGGGACGTTAAATGAACCTTTTCAAGGTAAAGTATTACATGATTGAAAGTGATATTATTATCCCCCCAAAAAAGAAAACACAAGGAGATCAACATGTCAGAAAGGGAAGCAAACACTGATGAATGTTTTATGAATGACTTCATGGAAGGTTTGGCTGCAATAATTATATATAGTGTGTGTTTATATGTGTGTGTATCTATAGCTATATACACACACATATATAACATGTATACATACCTACCACATATGTATATATATATATGTGAAAAATGCTACTAAAATGAGGAAAACATATACATATTCAGCAAATATATACATATTTGGTACTTTCCCTCTCTTTAATAGCTGTTTTTTCTATTCATAAAAACACTACATGCTTATTTAATTGATCAAAAAGTTTCCAAATCTTTGATCCTCATGTCCTATCAGTCTCTAGACTACAGGAAGAACTATCATTGTTTTAGGGTAAGAAATCTGAGGCTCAGAGAGGTGAAGGAACTTGCTTGAAGTGAGCTCAATGGGAGAACCAGGGCTAGACTCTGAAGACACCAGAGGCAGAGAGATAAAGCACATATGGGTGGACTTCAGAATCAGGGCGATCTGGGTCTGTATCACGCATGCCAACCATAGGACCCCTTTAACCCTTCTGACTAGTTTCCTCAACTGGACAACTGGTTTTTAATGCCTAATTGGCAGGACTCTTGCGAAGATTCAATCAGATAATGTCTGAGAGGCACCTGACTCAGAATGTAGCATATACCCTTAGCTGTTCAGCATGTGAGTTTTTTCCTCCCCACTGTCCTGGCCCCTTTCTCCTTTTCTTCTGGCTCCTCTTTCCAAAACAGTTCAACTGAGGTGATGTAATGCTTCAATTGCCTGACCTGGTCCTGCTGTGGGATCACGGCCACGGTCTTGCTTGATAAAAGCACTACATAAATACGCCTCCTGGAAATGCTGACATAACCTCAGTTACCATCAGATGACGCCTTGGGAGGAAAAAAGGTGGATGTCTTGATCTCAGCTTATAACTCTAGAGGAAACTGGACGTAGGCACAGCTTCTTATCCTGGGCATCTCTGAACCTGGTGTGTTAGTTAAACTCAAGGCCCATTGCATCACATCCATAAGATAAAAGCTCTCTGTGGATGGATCTACCCTCCAGTTCATCCACAGTTCCTTCCTTCTGACCCCTTTTTATTCCCTGGGCATGTTTGGAGAAGGATAGAAAGAACAGGGTTTGGAGGGAAGGTCCTCAAGTTCAAGTCCCCCCTTTGCAACTTGTTGACTCAGTGACCAAAGTCAAATCAGCTTCTTTCTCTAGGCCTCAGTTCTCTCCGAATGGAGAATGACTGCCTGTATCTTGGGATTCCATCAGGATTAGACTTGAAGCTTCCTCTGGAAAAGAAGGTGGAGAGTTACTCTCTTACTCATGTGGTTTTATCAGGAAGGTATCCAAGTTGGGTTGATCCTGTGAATGCCCAGGTCCTTGGGCCTTTCTGGACAGGACCTGGAGGCCTCTATCCACCAGATCCCTGAACCCATAGCATCCTTAGACCCTCTGAGAGAGGGCCTGTGGGGCTTCTGCCTTTGGATTCTACCTGTCTGGGTAGGCCTGGACACAGTTATGCAGATGCATCCTCTATCAACCATACCATCTGTCTGCAGCTTTCTTGGCCTGGGGCAGGGAGGAAGCCTAGACATGGGGGAAGCCGTAATCAAGACCCCTGAGGGTCTAAGGTGCCACGTGGCAGGATGTATCTTGTCTTGGCTGTGCCAGCAGTAACAAGCTTGAAGCAAAATCCTGGACTCAGCCATTACCTTTCGCTGTGGATGGGGACCAGGGTGGGATGATGCTGAGTTGCAGGAAGGTACAGCAGTTGAGAGAATTCATACTAGAGTCAGCCTGAAGGGGTTTGAACCTTGATTCTCACGTCTTAGCTTTGTGACCTTGGGCTAGTTGTTTCATCTCTTTGATCTTCAGTTTGCTTTCTATAATATAGGACTGAAGATGTACCCTTAAGTTTAAGATCAAGTATCAATGCATAGCAACCTTTAGAATAGCATTTGCATCTAGGACACTCAGTGAATATTAGCTCATAACTAAGAGCTACCACCTACTGGATGGGCCCTGGGTACCAATTACTGGGCTAAGCCTTCAAATCACGTTGACCCCTTTACTCCTCATAACAAGTCCATGAAGTTGGCTATCACCAGCCTCATTTTACGGATGAGGAAGTAGAAGATAAGACAGTAAAGACTGCATCCCTCTCCAAGGTCACGTAAGCCCACTTCTCCTTAGTCTGATTCCAAAGCCTTGGCTGTGAACCCCCTAAGCCATGTGCAGTGGGACCATATATTTTCACCCATAAAACAGTATTAGTAAACATCTATTGATATTTTAAGCCCTTCAGATATATTCATTTATTTAATCTTCATGACAGATCTTTGAGGTAAGAGGCATTATCATCCCCATTTTTCTTATGAGGCAGCTGAGAGGATTGGAAAAAGTCATCTTGAAGGTTTGTGCCTTTGTTTTGTTGATCTATAATTTATTTAATTATATTCAGTGTTTTCTAGGTGTGTTCAGTGGAGTACTAATTTTTAAGTTCCTGTGGAAAATAGAGGCTTCTAAGGCAAACATGTTTTGCACATTCAGCCCAGCAAAGTCCCCTGCTGGAGATTCATAATGTATATTTGCATATCAAAGGGATGGAGGAGCACAGTAGGGAGGAAACCTGTTAAACTTTGTTTAACCCAGTGTTTCCCAGATGGATTTGACCTGAGAGACCTGCCACCCCCTTCCCTCCTGCCTCACATACCTGCACAACATCTGTCAACATGCCACAAAGCCTTTTGGCAAAGTTCATTCTAATTCAACTCAACCCACATTCCTTGAAGGTCAGGTCTGCGCCCATCCTGTCTTTACTGAGCTTTGAAGGCGTGCAGGAGAAGCTCTTTTTTTCCTGCAAGTTCATAAGAGAGAAAAAAATCATGATAAATATTTAGGGAATAATCCAAATATTAATTTAGGTGGTTGATGCAAAGATACCAGAGACAGGAATGTGGTAGAGAAGAACAAGAGCAGCCTGGATGCAGGAAGGATTTAGGCTGAACCTTCAGAAGGAGAAGCTCAGACTGATTTGCAAAAGTAAGACAATTGGGCTCCCGAGAAATCTCCCCTTATCGGACAGACACTAACTTAACAGTGGTGGGGAAAGCCCATTCCCAGGACTGGGTTGTTTCATGCTTACAATAGCAGTTATTTTTCTTGCAAGGATTTCAGTCGTATGGGTTACTTACTGTTATTATTTGGACTGTAGTTATTGTTATTAAATTAGATGAAGATATGGTTATAAGACCTAAATATCTCTGAGTAAATCCTGTGTTTGATTTCATCCATCTTTTACTAGCACCACCTCCAGCTCTATGACTGTAGGCTTCTTACCCATTTTCCTCCCTTTTATCACCCACTGTTTTGATAAACAAAACAAACTCTCTAACAAGAAAGATATGTGAATCACACAATCACCAACAACCTCCCACTTTTCTTTTCAGTATTCTGATTCCTCATCCTTATTGCTTCTGAGCTGCCATCACTTTAGAACCATTGGCCATTTCATGGAAATCTTGTTTCCTTATTAATCCCTCACACATTCAATTTTATTTTTGAAAACTCCGAAGGATAAATGACTATATTTGGTTAGGTGACCAGGAGAAGGAAGGGTGCATCAAGCAGTGGGTGGAGTAGAAGCAAATGCTGAGGGGGGTGAAATGAGCACACGTACAGGAGATCTGAGAACAAAGACCAGACTGAAGTTTTGGGTGTGTGTTGCCCCAGGCTGGGATGCCCACTTAGCTTTGATGAGCTGCTGAGTTCATAGCAACATCTCAGTGCCTTTCACTGCTTCCTTGGCTTTGCCTCCCTCTCTGTCAAATGGTCCCAATGCAGCTGCTTTCTCTAGACATACGTTCATCCCCCTGGCTTTCCTGTGGGTGTTGGTGTCAGAATCAGGCTCCATAACAGAGCTCCAACCATATCCTGTCTCATTTTTCCTTGTTAAGCTTACTGACTCAAGTATTCTTTGGGACTTTGGAACTGAATAGCTAAAACTTTGGACCAAGCTGCATGGCTTAGAAGTCATAGTCTTTATTTATTCAACAATTACAGAGTGTCTAAAATACAGCATGTGTAATATATATCCTGTATTGAGTGCCTAATATGCATTCTTTTGGACACTAGAGACATGAATGAGGGTTTCTGCCTTCAAGAACCAACAACTACATAGGAAATTAGTGCATGTTTCTGACATGATATGGTAAATACAACAGAAATACACATAAGATGAAATAGGAGAATAACACAGAAGGGTTCCGTTGGGATGGATATTGAAATTTATGCAGGAGTTCAGATTTGGTTGGGCCTCAAAAGGTGAAGAGGGAAAGTGAGTGTCAAGAAACATACATGAAATGTCTGCTCAATGCACCTCCTTGTGTAGGGGATAGAGAGTGAAGTAAAGTCGTTAACACCCAGGCCCTGCAGCTAAATATCTGAGTTCAGAATCCTGCTCTGTTATTTATTAACTGTGTAATGTGTAACTGGGGGTGATCAAACTCATGGTTTGATCAAACCTCAGTTTTCTGACCTGCAAAATTGGGATAGCAATTATATCAACCTCACAGCATTGCTGTAGAGAATAAAAGTGGGTAAATGCACATAGAGCAGTTAGAACAGTGTCTGGCACATAGTAGGTTTTGAATGAATGTTAGTCAAGACGGTTAAATTTAAGAATTTAATAAAAGTTCTGACTGTGTGCCAGTTACATTCTAGGGGCTAGGGATAGTGCGAGGAATAAGACATAAAAGGTCACTAATCTTTTGGTGTATATATACTCTTGGGGAAAGAGAAAATAAAGAAAGTATTTAAAGGTAATTTCAGCTGATATTAAGTACTATGAAGAAAAACAAGGTGCTGTGATGGAGTGGTTGTTTAGGTACATCAGGGAAGGTCTCCCTGAAGACCTGGCATTTGAACTAAGACCCCAATATTGAGAAGGACTATTGAAGATCTGGGTACAAAGGTTTCTAGGAAGAGAGACCACAAGGGCAGAGGCCTCAAGTGAGGCCAGTCTTTCCATGCAGAAGAATGGCAAGGAGGCTTGGGTGGCTGAGGTCGAATGAAGGGAGGTAGGAAGGATATGGTAAGAGATGAGAGTGGAATAGTTAGCAAGAGCCCACGAGGTAGGGCCTGCAGCATACAGTAAGGAACTTGACGTTTACTCCACATTACAAAGTCAGCTAGTTGCAGAGCTGAATGAGAAATGGGACTGGAATGAACAGGAGACATGGCTGTTTCTGAGTGTTAATATATACTAGACCTAAGGAATGAATACGTTGTCTTCATTACTTGTTGGACCACTTTGAACTAGAGGCCCTGCAGAATTCTCTTCTGCTTCCCCAAATGGGCCCCTTCCCTTAATTAAAGTGAAAATATTGGTAACTATTGCTGTCAGTTTAGCCCTGATTGTATACCCTAGACAGGGAAGAAAAACAGGAAATTATTGTTGAAATAGAACCATACCTTTCACTGTTCTGTAGCCACGGTTGCTATTCCATTGATTTAGCCAAGTGTGATGTAGGGGAAAGATCTAGACTTGGAAGATGTCTCCTCCATCCATCAGCCAGGGTCCTGGCAAGCAACCGATGCCACAGTTAAAGGAGGGACTGAAGATGACTTAATGGGAGGATTGTTGACAAAGTTATGGGGAGGGTTAAGGGTACCACCCAAGGTGGTAAAGCAGGCTGGGCCTAACAAGAAAGTGGAGCTGTTACCATCCCAGCCCTGAAGAAACAAGGGCAGGAAGTGGTATGGGACCCAGATAAAGTCTCAGCTATAGGAAAGGGCCACCTACAGAGCTCTGGCTTTAACAGAATGATGTGGCCTCTGCAGAAGTACAGCCCAATAAGGACAGAACAAGGGGAATAAATACCTGGACTTCCGTCTCTTCCATTTCTAATCCCCTGCCAGGTTCCTCCGCTGGGAGAACCCATTAGAAGCTAAAAAGCAAGAGAGTTGTGGCAGGCAGAATAATGCTCCTTAAAAATGTCTATGTCCCAGTCCCCAAATGTGTGAATATGTTAGGTTGCATGGCAAAGTTTGTAGGTGGAATTAAGTCGCTAATCAGCTAACCTTAAGGTAAGGAGATTATCCCTGTCTTATTATCTGGGTGAGCCCAGTGTAATCAGAAGTTTCCATAGAAATGGAAGTAGAAAGCAGAGGAAGAAAACTAGAGAGATGGTAGCATGAGAAAGACTCTTCTTAAATTTAAGGCTTTGAAGGGAGCCAAGGAATGCTGATAAAAACTGGAAGAAGCAAGGAAATATTCTCCCCTAGAGCCCCCAGGATGAAAAGAGCCCTGCCGACACCTTGATTTTAGCCCAGAAAGACCCATTTCAGAATTCTATACTCCAGAACTGTAAGAGAATAATTTTTTGTTGACTTTAGCTACAAAGTGTGTGGTAATTTATGTGGTTATAGCAGCCACAGAAAATTAATACAAGAGCCTAGATAATGCATTGCATAAAAGAACAGAGCAGGGTTAAAGAGGGTAGAAAGAATATCTGAGGGTACGATGGAGAATATTCTGCACACCTGGGTTCACGTTTTGGGTCTTCCCTTACTCTGTGGCTTTAGTCAAGCCACTTCCCTTGCCTGGGACTTCATTTCTTCACCTGTGAAATGAGGGCCAGCCTACCTACTTCACTGGGTAGTTGTGAGGGTCCAATGGCATAACAGATGTGAAAGCGTCTTATAAACTAAGGTTGCACGGAAGTTAGGCATCTGAAATATAATGACCACAGGAAGAATGATTCAGTACAAAATCTCCACTTGAGACATTCCTGAGTTTTTAAAGCGTTGTACCTCTTGCTTACATGATTTTCCCATTATGACTTTTTTCAATGTGAAAATTAGGGCATGTCTCTAAAAGCATACTTCCCCATGGGGCCTGGAGCCATCCTGGCTGGGTTATAAATCTTTTATTTCAATGTAAAATTTATGGCTCTTTTTGGAAAAGAGAGGTTGCAACATGCATTCATATAATCATGCATCCAGACACACATTGCATGTTCTAGAAAATGAGGCTGCCCATGAGAGACATAAATAGGGAGCTCATGACTTTTTAATCACATATCCCACAAACAAATCTAACACCCTCTTAACATGTTCATATTAATTTTTCCCATAAAGGGCACCCAAATAATTGAACCTGCGAGCTCCCTCTGAAGCCTATGGATAACAATACCATAAAAGCACATAAACCCATACACCCTACACTTCCCTTGCCACTGGTGGGCCCACAATGTGTCTCAAGGCCAAATAAATGCTTGACACCGGCAGAAATATGTCTCCTGTATGACAGTCAGAAGGAAAAGTCAAATTACTTTTCATGACTTTCAAAATGGCTCAAGGAAGACAAGTTGGTTTATATATTAAATTTATCTGGAATTTACATTTTGATTGGCCAACAGTCTGAGCAAATTCCACAGTAACCTATTGATCTGACAGAGACTTTTGACAGCTCTGAACAATTGCTGAAATGGCTTTTAAAACCCAGACAGTGAGAGCTGGGGAAATTTTCCCAGTGAGCCACCTCATTTGTCTTCTATCAGCTGCCCCACCTCCCCCCCACCAGCCTCGAGGTGGCTTTCAGTAAAGCAAATGGAGTCATATTTTCAGAGATGCAAGATGAGAATCCTCCTGGGGTCTCCCTCTGTTGCTTCTGCTCTTGGCTACCCATTTGCTTCCTCTCACCCTTGATTACACTTGCCGGCTCTCTTCCTCCTTGTGAAATCCACAGTCGGTTTAGGGCCTGCTTGCTTGAGAGCAATGGAGGTGATAAGTGTGTCTCTAGGTTACCAGCCTGGCACCTTTCTACAATGTGCCCTCACCTCTGCGACCCAGCTTCAGATGCTGACCCAGGAATCATCCTGATTTCTCTCCTCCTGTCTGAAACATAATCTATCATCTAAGAATTTTTTTATCCTTCCAAACCAATATGACCTGTTACAGTATGTGTCTATATCAATTATTTCTCACTTACCATATCTGTCTTGGATCGCTGTGGTTTAACTCAATGAAAAATAAGCACCTACTGTGTTCAGGCTATTGCTAAAAGGAATGCCCAGATAAAGAGGAAGGCTTCTATGAGATTATAATGTAATGAAGCAGTGGGTCTCAGATGTGGTACCCAAACCAGCAGCCATCAGCGTCACCTGGGAACTTGGTAGATATACAAATTTGCAAGCTGTACCCCAGATCTCCTGAATCAGAAATTCTGGATTTGTGTTTTAACAAAACTCCCACGTGGTTCTAACGCAAGCTGAAGTTTGAGAATCAGAGTTATATAGTATTTGAGACCTGTACACAAAAGCTGATATTGATTTCTGTAGTAAAAACGACAACATAGTGCTGAATAGGGATTCAAGAGGAAGGCTTGATAAACTCCATGAGACAAGGTAGGGAGAATTTGGAGGACAACAGGAGGGCTTTAGAGGGGAGAGACCCTTGTGTTTTGCTTTGAAGGAGGGTCTAGAGGACATCTGGACCAAGGGCACAGGGGGAGCAAAGGAATGATACCAGCATGGCAGATGCCCAGCACTGGAACTGCCCCTTTCCATTTCCTGCTCATGGCAGACATTACTAATAGATCATGCTACTTTTTCCTGTTGAGAACTGTAATGGTCTCAGAATCTTTCTAAACATATTTCTCCAGGTAGCCAATAGCAATCAATTAGAGTTGGCAGAGTTTTGCTTTTTTCCTGTTTCTGGAGAGAGTCAACAGACTAAACGAATGCTCAGGCAATTGACCTCTATTGGGGGCACCCAGGGGATTAACGTTCATTAGGTGCTAGATTACATAGGGCCTTGAATGCCAGCTAGGAGTTTGGACTTGTTTCCATGTACGATAGGGGAGCCATTAAGGATTTGATGTAGAAAAGTGATATGATCAGAACTGTTTAATGATTAGGCATTTTGCCTTCTACTCCCTTTACATAGTAGCTTCCAAACGTGCCTGCCCATTAGAAGCACTTGGAGAGCTTTTAAAACTGTGAATGCCCAGACTGCACCCAGGACCAATTAAATTAGAATCTCTGGGTATGTGATCTGAGCATCAGTGTTTTTTAAATCTCCCTGGGCAATTACAAGGGCAGCCAAGTTAAGGACCCAGTAGTTTAGATTATAAATTTATTGAAGTGGGGATCCTTTGTTATCCATGCATTTCTGTATCTTGCATCAAATTAGTACAACGTCTTCCATAGGAAGAGGCTCAGTATATATATATACCCAGTTGCTGTGTATTCTGTGTAGAATCGCCTGCCCTTCTCAAGCGGGAAGCTTTCAAAACAGGCACAAGCCAAGCATTTTGAAATCGCAGCAGCATTTTCACCCTAAATTTAAGTAGTTGGATACCCTGCTTAGAAAACCAATAGCCCCATAGTTTACCAGAGGTGAACAGGTCATGCTTCTCTTTCTATCCCTGCTGGAATGGCTCATGGAGAATGTGAAATACAGCAGAATTGGATAAAGGGTCAGATGCGTGAATGTATATTAATGTAGTCATTAATAATAATTAATGTATATTAATACGTGGAACAGATTACATGAGTGGACAAGTTAGAAGGAGGAGAGCTCTGCTGGGATCTCAATACTATTTCCTCTGAGTTATGTTTGTTTTTTTGTTTGTTTGCCTTGTTTTCCCATACCCCAAATCTCATGGTTTACTGCTGAATGACTCATTTCTCCCTTACAGCTTCTTTTAATACTTTTCTCCCCAAACAGATTATTCCACCGTTGCGACTCTCACAGTAGCGTTTAACTCTAAATTTGTATTCCTCTTAGGGAAGTTGGCCTTGCCCAGAATGCTCATCTGCCAGAGCCTATTTCTATAAACCCCAATTGATATGTTTCCTCCTTGACGCCCCAAGACAGATTTGGGGACCTGCAAAGCAATGACCTTTATCAAAGCACTTATAGTGAGATGATTTTTCTGGTTTTTCTCTCCCTTTCTCAGTCCTGACTGTAAAAGCAATATGTTTTCCTTTTCATGTATTGTGTGTGTGTGTGTGTATATATATATATATATATATATATATATATATATATATATGTTTTGTTTTTTAAGTGTAGAAAGAAGTTTTAAAATTCTGAAAATCTTTCGTAAATCTGTCTTCCAGACAAAATTACTGACAGTGGTTTAGTGTTCAAAGTGTTTTTGGTATATGTGTGTTAACTTATTTGAGATCATAACTTATATGGAAGGGTATTCCTATTTTTGAAAATATGGTAGCTATAGAGACATTGTAAATGAGGCTTGGGGAGGATTTTTAATTTAAAATGACTACATTAATTTCCATCACATGGATGTACCACAACTTTAATCAATCAATCCTCTCTTTTTGAGTATATTTTTGCTTCTAATTATGCTACTATTAACATATGTGCACACACACAAATCTCTGTTATTCATATTTTTTTGTGTTTTCTTGTCTGCGTTACATATTAGTTTCTTTGGATCTTATAAATGGGAGTACTGCTTTAAAATATTTGAATATATTTAGCTCTAAATACAATAGGTAAATTGCTTTCTCAAAAGACATACAAATTTATATTCCCAGCAGCAGAGAAGAGTGCTTATCTCACAGGTCCCTTGTTTGGAAGAGAATTTTGTTTCCCAGTTTTGCCAATTTGAGAGGTGAGGATAATAGCTCATTGTTTTAATTTGCATTTATTTAATTGCTAGTGAGGTTACCTTTTTAAAACGTATGTTTATTTCAGTTAGCATGTTCATTTTCTCTTTTATGAATTGCCTCTTCCTGACATTTTATGGCCAGTTACCAATTGGAATCTGAATATTTAACTCCTATTGTGTTACTTTAGTTTTGAATTTTTCCAGTTTTTCTCTCTAGTATTTCAATTTTGTCTGTGATGTTTAAGTTTAGATTATTTTACACTTTTATATAGCAACATCTAGTTTTTCTTTTTGTGAGTAATTTCTTCCTTTTTTAAATAAAAATAACCTCTTTCTCCTTGTCCCTCAACTTGAGCAATTGTCACTACTACTTATATTTTTGTGTAAAAAATTTTTAAGCATTCAGTTTAATTGTTTTATAATTCTGTAATTCATTAAAGTAGACAGTGCTGATGAATGCTTCCCTGCATTCCAAGACTTTTAACCCATTGTAAAAGGGGCTCATGACCATGTATTAAAAATAATATTTTCCTCACAAATATGTGATACCATTTCAATGATATGTTAAATTTCTGTGTATGTGTGAGTGTAAAGCCCACTCTTATTTTCCAATACCTGTTTTGTCCATTGACATGTCTATTATTACACCAAAAACATAATGTTTTTATGATTTTTGCTGTATGAAAGGGTAAATCTTTCCAGTAATTCTTTGTTGTTTTTTTTTTAATTTTATTTATTTATTTATTTATTTTTGGCTGTGTTGGGTCTTTGTTGCTGAGCGCGGGCTTTCTCTAGTTGCTGCGAGCAGGGGCTACTCTTCTTTGTGGTGCACGGGCTTCTCATTGCCGTGGTTTCTCTTGTTGCAGAGCACAGCTTCTAGGCATGCAGGCTTCAGTAGTTGTGGCACGTGGGCTCAGTAGTTGTGGCTTGCGGGCTCTAGAGCGCAGGCTCAGTAGTTGTGGTGCACGGGCCTAGTTGCTCCGTGGCATGTGGGATCTTCCTGGACCAGGGACCAAACCCATGTCCCCCTGCATTGGCAGGCGGGTTCTTAACCACTGCACCACCAGAGAAGTCCTCCAGTAATTCTTATTTTTCAAAAATGACTTAGCTACTTTTACTATATTGTAGATGAATTTCAAAATCATCTTGTCAAGTTTTCAAAAATCTTGTCAAGATTTTGATTGGAAAATATGATAAACCTATAAGTTAATTTAGGAAAAGCTGATGTCATTACGTTATTAAGTCTTCGGCCCAGAAAATCTATCTACCTTCGTCAAGTATTTTTTGCATCTCACAGTAAAGTTTTGTGGTTTTCTTACATATTTCTTGTTAAAGCTGTCCATAGGCTTTTTATGTTTTCTGTTGTTATTGTGAATAAGATATTTTAAAATCTTATTTCCCAACTCGTTATTGCCAGGAAAGAAGAACACTATTATTTTGGTGTATTTACTCTGTAACCAGTCTCTGCTAAGCTTTCTTACTAACTTTAATAGTTTTTTAGCTGATTCTCTTGAATGTTCTTTATATCAACATATATCTTTTGCAAATAATGATTACTTGTCCCTTCGTTTTAAGCCATTATTATTCTAGCAAAGCTATCTTTATTGCAAAGAATAAAAACCTGTCCAATACAGCATAAGAGAAGTTACTGTGTCTTGGTGGGGATTGTGAAGAGGCTGTTACTGATGGACACGAACAGCCAACACTTTGGAAACAGGAGCCTGATACAGCCCTGTCTCATGGGAACTGGAGCTAGGGAGCTTACTAGAAACCCAGAGTCACTCTCTCTATCTCTTTGGAGCTACATGATATTTTGCTTCCCTCTACTTCTTGAGGCTGTACTATCTCCTGTCTCCTTGAGGCTGTACTATCTACCCTCTCTTTCTTAGAAAACTTTCTCTGCTGGTACATGCAGCTAAATGTATACTTGTCCTCTAAGTGCCAACATCCAACATGGACCCACGATCTTCTCTCTGACTTTATGTCCAACAGGCCACCAGAGACACTCTGATTAGCTACTGACCAGCTAACAGACGAGCTGATGTCAGATCAGGGGTTCACACCTGGTCCATGCAGTAGTGCCTAGGTTGGGGCTGGTCATACGGTAGAAGCATGGCCTCTGAAATAGGTTTCTCTTCAGATCTGTGAATCCTGTTTTTGGCAAGTTTTGCTGTTTCATGCCATGAGTGAAATAGTTGTCCAGCTTCTCTTCTGCTCTTGGAGTAGTTTATAAAGTATAAGAATTATCTGTTTCTTGAAAATTTGAAAGAAATTACCTGGAAAAAAAACTTGCTGGAGACAAGCACCTTTCAGGAAAGTAATTCTCTGATAACTCTTTCCATTTCTCCCATAGCTATTGCTCCAGGGAGGTCATGAGTATTTCTCTGTTTGTTTCTTCACTAGACCATGACCTCTTGGACAGTCAGAACCGTGTTTCATTTATCTGTTTGAGCCCAGTTCCAACCCAGGGGCTGGCCCTAAACAGACCCTTGATTTGTATTGAGTTGGAGTGATTCCAATCATAGGTAGCATAGATAATAAAAAGAGGGCTTGATATGGAGTCAGAGGACTAGAGTGTCAGTGTTACCTGTTTTTTACTAATTGTGGGGATTCAGGTCATTTGCTTCACTCTGAGTCTCACTTCTCCAACATGTAGAGTAGTGAAATTTGGAATGAGAGTGTGTATGGAAAAGATCCTCCACAGTCTCTACCCTGCTTTAACATTCTCACTTAAGCTTACATGTAAAAACTAAATTTCTACCAGGGAAATTTTAAAAAAATACTGTTCAGAATTTTGTGTTAAACCTTTTGGAACCATGGGGGTATTACTAAACAAGTAAATAAAGTATACATGAATTTGGTTTTATTTGCCCTCTTACAGTGGAAGATAAGCATTTGTTAGCTCAAGCCCCGAGGCATTGCCTTCTTGACAGCTTATGAGGTACGTGTGTGAAATGTAAACATTTTCGTGAAAAATTCCAACATCCTCTCATCATATGTACCTGCTGTTTTAATGGGGGCCAAAAACCTTTTTCTGACAATTTATTGTATTTGAAAATATAAACTGGACCCCTAACTCATACATTTTCTGAAGATGCTGCCTTGGTGTTGACATCTCTTAGTCCTCTTGCCCATATTGATAGGAGTGTGTGTGCACATTCATAATCTCTTCTGATTTGGATCAGTTAGAGGCAAGAAGGTCTGATACACAGTTATGGATCTTTCATGTGCCCTGTGTTTTTTTAATCACATAAGGTATTTTGATTGATTGCTGTCAGACTGTAGGAAAGAAGGAGAAGAATGACCCTCACAGGCTGGAATAATTGGGTATCTCTCTTGCCCCCTGGTAATGATCAAGAGCAGTTCCCATCAAGAAGCCCTAAATTCAAGGATGTCAGCCACCTGCTGAATAGAGTCCTAAGATCGGGTCACATCAAACTCCCATTTCTAATGTGCATTTCAGATATGAAACACAAGGACTGATTGCAAATCTGAAGATATTTTCATTTTGCCCCAGGCCAGGATTTTTAATTTAAAAAAAAATAAACCTGTCAAGGTCTAAAAGAAAGGCTCTTAGATATTCTGGCCAATGGTTTATTTAAAAATCCAACAATGCAATTTCTTCAGCAGTAGGAGGCAAGAGACCTTCTCTCGGCTGAACGTCCCAAAAATGGATGGTAGCTAGATTCCCAGTCTGTGAAACAGAAGGGACTTTAGAAAAGGGAATTCTATTTTGTGGAACCAGGACAGGATACCCTGAATGCATCCCTGCACAAAATAACTGTGTATATTTGGAGCAAGAAGACCTGGTTTTCCGTTTCACTTACTATCCAATGGACTTGGACATTCACATGAATGTTTCAATACAAAATTAAAATTTTAAACACAAAATTTAAATTTGTAACAGACATGCCAATTGCCTCCTCAGCCCCAGCCATTTATAGCCCCAAAGCAGAGAAAAGCCTTCTCCATGTACTATATAACCCCAACTTGTTGGTTACAACTGATTGGCCCAGAGAAGCACCACTGACCCACTGAGACTATAGACTCCATCTCTCTGGAATTTGAAATCACTAGCTACAGAACAGACTCAGTTAACTCCAGGCACTGGAGCTGTAGGAACCAATTATCTCCAGGGTTAAAACAATGGTTTTGACATAGCCATGATGAACTATGGTTAATCTGAAGAAGCTGGTCCTTAGACAGGAGACTAGAGCACATGGTAGACTGGCTGAATGGATACAAAAACAAGAACCTATATATATGCTGTCTACAAGAGACACACCATTGTAAAGCAATTATACTCCAATAAAGATGTTAAAAAAAATGCTGTCTCTGAGTGGATTTGGACAAGTATCTTTCTTTTTGCTTTTCTGTATTTTCTAATTGTTTTAATATGATCATCCTTGACTTCTGAACTAATCGATTCTCTGGATTAACTGATGCTTTCCATTTCCTTTGAGAATTTGCCTAATGCTCACTGTGCGTTAGACCCCCCTAGCTAGTAGACTGCTCTTTGATACTCCAGCACTCTTTTCCTTTCACTGATTTTCCATTAACCTACAATTACGGATCCTGATCTCAACAGATAAGAGTGACTTTGCTGTAATGGGAGCAGGAGAAGCACCCAATGTCAGACAATCAGTAAATGGACTCTAGTCACACAGTTGAGTTGCTTTTCGGAGTGAAAGAACCTCACACATAAACTTCAGAATGACCGTTCTACACATTTACAAGCATTGTTTTTTTCATTTTGTTAGTCTGTGAGATTCTCCTCTTTCCTTGTCACCTCCTTCATATGTTTAACAGTCAGTCTCTGTCGGAGAATAACAGCAAAAACAGCCAACAAATCAACCTTTGGTTGGTTAATCAGTTCAGTTAAAAAAGGAGAGGGGGTGGTTAGCTATTTGGAGGACAAACCCTACAAAGTGTTTTTCTCAACAGAGAACACATTGGCAATATTTGGATATTTTTGCCTCATTTTAATGAGAAGAAGGCTGATGGCAGGTTCATCAGCTTTTATTAATGATTACAAATTGCATTCCTTAGAAAAGACAACACACATCTACCCCTCCCCAGGGGGTTCAGACAATGATGTTGCTTTTCTAAAGAAGTTCATTCGAGTGAGTTTCTCTGCTCATGATAATAGATCTCAGAATGCTAGTGCAGAAGAAGCCCTTAGATATTGAGTCCAGCACCCTTATCTCACAGATAAGATGCTGAGGCTGAGACAGGGGAAGTTGTTGGCCAAATGGAACAGAGCAAATCACTAGCCAGATCCAGGAGCAGAACTGAGTCTCCTGACTTTTGGTCTAGGGGTCTTTCCATACAGCATCACGCAGTTGAAGTGTAGGGGTAAAATTTACAGGGAAGGCAACAGGGAATGGTGTAGACAGACTGTGGTGAGCTAGAGAGAATATGATCTGCCATTTTGCTGAAAAACATAAACACACCTCTACAGG
This sequence comes from Leucopleurus acutus, assembly GCF_964270905.1. Taxonomy (NCBI): domain Eukaryota; kingdom Metazoa; phylum Chordata; class Mammalia; order Artiodactyla; family Delphinidae; genus Leucopleurus; species Leucopleurus acutus. Next base: position 14,994,556 of record NC_139150.1, read on the forward strand.
CTGGATTTAGCTCCTGGCTCTTAGTATGCATACCTACTATATTAAATACCTCATTTAGAAACTCCAACACATTTATAAGTGGCTTACTTTATTTACATTGAATGGATGACTTCCTGGTTTCAATGAAAGGGCTTCAGAGATCACTTAACTGAGTCTCCAGTTAAAACACCTTTTGCAGCCATTAATCTCAAATCAAATCCTTTCACTGATGGGGAACTTGCTACTATACTATTTAGGACACTTGATTGGCAAACAGCCCCAGTCATTAGAATTTTCTTCATCAAAACAGAACAAACTTCTTTCTACTGGTAAAACTTTTACCTTTGAAGCCAAACAAGAATAAGTCTTCTCCATTTTAAAACTGACAACTTTTGAAATACATGAAGATGGTTTGCGTGTCCTTCCAAATTTTCTCATCTCCCTTAACCATTCTTCATATGATATATGATATTCAGCTGGGTGGTGTGTTCAAAAAGGTGAGGGCAAGTCCCTCCAAACCAAAATAGCTTTTCAGATAGTCCATCATCGTGCCTAAAAATTAATCCAAGGTACTAAAGTATTCAAAGAGATGTCAAAAGAAGTGGAAGAAAGATTCTGAAAGGAAACATGGGGAGGGTATTTGAATTTAATATTAATAACAATGACATCTAACATTTATCAAAATCTTACAATAAGCTAGGACTCTGCAGAAATCCTTATATATATTATTACATTCAGTTCTCATTGTTATCCCAATAGGTAGGTGTTTTATCCCCATTCTATAAATGAAGAAATTAAGCCTCAAGGAGGTAAATTGACCTGTTCAAGTTCACTTAGCCCCAAAGTGGCAGAGTTAGGATTTAAACCACATCTATATAATTCTAAAATCAGTTCTCTTACCTGCCACCCTGGTATGAAGTACTGGAAAGTGTACTGGAATTTGAGTTCAAATACTTGGGTATGAGATCTATCCTCGCCTGCTGACCTGAGCAATTTACTTCACCTGTTTAAGCCTCTGTATTTTCATCTGTTCTGCATAATTCTTTCACTTCTTTTCTATTTATTATGATACAATTTCCAGATAAGAATCTAACATCCTCTTATTAAGCATCTTTTGTGGTTCCCATTGGCCAAGGGATGGAAAAGGATAATGTGTAAATTCCTTTGCATGGAATGAGGTCCCTTCTCTCCAAGCTCCAGCTCACCCTTCCAGCTTTTTTTGTCATTTTTCATTCAAGCACCTGATAGGCATACTGCTTGCAACCAGCCAACTTGATGTACACGCTCCTGAGTTTGTGCTTTTCTCTCTGTCGTGAGTGGCTTTTTCTACCGAGAGAAATTGTATCTAATTTTCAAATTGGAGCTCAAATTACCCCCAATCCCTTTTGCTTCCTGGTCCCACCAGAGTTAACCCATCTTTCCTTTGGCTCCTTAACCCCTTGGTTCATATTTTTATCACCATAATCCCCTGTGTTATGGTCTGAATGTTTGTGTCCCCTCAGTTTCACATGTTGGACTCATAACACCCAATGTGCTGGTGTTAGAATATGGGACCTTTGGGAGGTGACTAGATCATGAGGATGGACCTCCCATGAATGGGAATTAGTGCCCTTATAAAAGAGGCTCCATAGAGCTTCCTAGCACCTTCCACCAGGTGAGGACACAAGGAGAAGTCTGTGATCTGAAAGAAGGCCCTCATCCAACCTTACTGGCACCTTGATCTCAGACTTCCAGTGTCTAGAACTGTGAGAAATAAATAAATTTCTGTTGTTTGGAAGCCACCCAGTCTCTGGTATTTTGATACAGCAGCCCAAATGTACTAACACCCTCTGTTTACATGCTACGCTTTGAATGTGAATTCCTTGAAAGCAAGAGGCATATTTTATTCATTAAATTTTTATTCACAACATACAATACAGTGCTATGCATTACTTAAAAAAATGAAGTTAGCACCTACTATGTGCAAGATGCAACACACACTAGGTGCTATCCTGTCACAGTGCTTGACACATTCTTTAATGCAGAAACAAATGTACAAAACCAGAAAGACTAGGCTTCCTTCCTCCACAACAATTAACATTTTATTAAATGTGATGAATTCCATTTGCCACAAAACAACAGCCCATAAATGACTTTCATTTGGATATAGAGATATGTTTTCACGTTCAGAGAGCAGAAGATAAAATCAGGTGCCCTGTCATTATCACCACCACTGTCATTACGGTTATGGTGATGAATATTAGATTATTATTATTTTTATTATCTTTAGCAAATGAGTTTCTTTCTTTCCCTCGGAGATTCCAGGAATGTTTCTCATGTGTTTCTAGCTGCTCTGTCTTGTTTTGACACTTCTGCCAGGGAGCTGTGTGGAGAGGGGAGAGGGGAAGAGGATCCAGAGGCTGACCTTGGACTTGGGCTGGCCTGCTGGCTGCAGACTGCACCGCGGCTGCCGTCACCACTTTATCTCTCCCTCCGCTGCACTCAAGGCCACCATTGATCAGCTCGCTGAGCGCTTTACAGCTGCAGCCTTGGACAGGCCTTCGGAGAAATTGATTGCAGTCAATTCCCAGCAGATTGAGCCACATCGACTTGTCTCCTGGTCCCAATGAGCACCTTGGCGCCCCTTTTTAATTACTCCAGTAAGCCTTCTGCATATGAGCCAAGGCACAGGTTGGGGAGAGAGAGAAAGGGAGAAAGGCGGGGGGGGGGGGGCTGAAATTAAACAGTGGGGTGCTTTCTTCATTTGTGCCAGGAAACTAGGTCAGTCACGTGTTCATTTTGAATTTAGCATGTGAATTATCAGAGAATTTGATTAGTGAATCAAGAATCAAGTTGAGTGCAAGACCCAACTCAGCCAACTAATTTGGCAGACTTGGCAAGCTATTTCACATAGCTGGGACTCAGCTTCATGTCTAAAATGGAGAAAGTTAGTAAGACAACCTTAATAACTATAAACATAGGTAAGAATAGATAAACCCATAGCCACTACTACAAATATGATGAAGACAAAGATGGTGATGAAAGCTGGTGTTTATTGATCATTTAGAGTAGCTAAGCACTGTGATAAATGCTTTACGTGCATGATTTCTTTCTTAATTCTTTTTAAAAAATCACCTTATCATATGATATAGGGAAAATATTTTCCTCATTTCACATAAGTGGACAGTGAGGCTACAAGGTTTAGGCTATTGTCCATGTTTATAACATTAGGAGTCAGAGCTGGGTTTCCCTGGACACAGCTCTTGTTCCATGTTGTCTATATAAAATACCAGGGAGCTTGCAAACCATGTTCATGCAGACCCCCTGATTTTATGTTTAGCCTTCCACCTGTCTATATGTGTAGTAAGAGACACATTGGATACAGGCATTTTGGCTTGATATTCATGCAATTTAAAAGTCTCAATTCTCTTTCTTTCTCAGAACAAAGGGAAGCTCTGTACCCCCAGTATTTATGTATCTGCATCTTTGCTTTTAAGATAAACCAGAAGTGTAGAATGACAGCGGTTTCTACCTTGTACATACATCTCTCTCATCAAGGCTTTAAAATCATGTAGTGATTGATTGTCACGGTGTGAGCAGCAGACCACCTGCATCAAAATTTCTCCGGGGACTTGTTCAAAAACATATTCTCTGTCCCCTCCCAGCACTATTTAATCTCAATTCCTAGCACAGGGACCCAGGACACTACATTTTAACAAGGGCCCCTGCTGATTCTCAGGAACACGAATGTTTGAGAACTATTGTGACTGAACATTGTGGTTCAGACAGACCTTGAATTCAAGACAGTACATCACCTTCACCTTAGCCCAGCAGGCCCTGCATGCCGCCACCTTCACAGAGAGTTTAGGGTCTTCCTCCATTCTTTGTGATCTGAATTCAACCGTCCCCACACCCCCTCCTCCCTTCAACACCTGCTTCTTGCACGTAATATTTTCATTGAGGGGAAATGCACCTGGACCTAGAGGATGAATCATGGTTTATTAATGGTCATCCACATTCCTCTTTGCTGTTGATTGGCCATGGATGAGAATGTGATCTAATTCTGCTGATGTGAGGCAAAGTGTTTTGGGGGGCTCCTGGGAAACATGTTCATTTCTTATAAAGAAATATACATGAGGAGGAGGTTTGCTCAGTCTCCTTCCTGCTTTGGACACAGACGTGTCAGGAAATGATGTTTGGAAATACCACCTTTCTCTTGCCACTGTGAGCTGACCAACACAGGAATGAGAAGCCAGCGTGGTGAGGGGGACAGGATAGAAAGGTGCAAAGGATCTACATCCTTGAAGACAAGCTTAGAGCCACTCAGTCAACCCTGAGATCAACTGACTCTGGTCTAACTGTATGAACCACAAATGTCCTTTGGGTTAAGCCATTGTGAGTCCATGATTAAGTCTTCGTTAGGTTCTTCATTGCAGCCACAAACATCTTAACTTTCTCTTTACACAGTCTTGACCTTTAGCATTTCTTCCCTTTAAAATCTGTGTAGAAAAATTGTTTTGAGGCATTATCAACCTGGCATGCTACCTATCCAGTGAGAGAGTTAGATGAAGAGAAGTTAACATGGCCATTTAACTCTGCTGTCAAATATCTGATGTCATAACTAATCTTTGGCAGATTCTAGATTACAGCCAGAATTGGTTCTATAGATCAGGGGTCAGCAGGCTATGGCCCACAAGTCAAGTCAGGCCCACTGCCTATTTTGTAAATTAAGTTTTATTGGAATACAGCCACACTCATTTATTTACATATTGTATATGGTTGCTTTTATGCTACAATGGCAGGTTTGAGTGGTTTCCACAAACACCACTGGCCTCAAAGCTGAAAATATTCACTATCTAGCCCTTTGCAAAAAAAGTTTGCTGATCCCTGATATAGATAAACCAGTTGCTGGTCAAAGAGAATATCTTGTGTTTTAGATATCATATGGGAAGGGGACCATTAGAAAACTTTAAGCGGCAGACTTTTACTCCCATTCCAAACAGAAGGTCAGCCCTTTTCACCACAGGTGCAGACAGGAGGAGTGTCTGTAAGCAGAACCAGTACATCCTCACATAAAAGGACCTCAGATCTTCCCCCACCTTTGAACAGGCAGAGGGTAAACCATAGCAAGACTCAAACCTGGATGCATGGCAGGCAAGTGGCAAAACCCAAAGGAGACATGAACACAACCAAAAGTGAAGCTGGATCAATTGCTGAGATTCAGAAGAGGATAATAGCTTAAGCTGAGCAGTGTGGTTTCTGGAACTAAAGCCAGAATAGGCTCGGGGACATCAGGGAGGGAGGGTCAGGTAACCCAGCCTAACGCTGATGGACTACAGTTTGTAGGTTTGGAGTTGGCCTTTAACTTGCTGTTAAAGGGCTTCCTAGGACCAACCTTGTGTACAAATAGCTTCTGAGAGTTTGTTGAATAGTTCTTGGAGGACCCACATTTCTGTGTAGCACGAGAGAGACTATTTGAGCCCCATATTTTTTTTCTTTAAGGTTTGAACCACCAGATCATCTGCTGATCTATAGAAGAATTCTGTAGGCACCCAAATAAATATCTTGTCTTAGGCAAAAAGGTAGGATGTCTTAAAGGGTCATTTAAGGTCAACAGAGCCCAAGTGGGGCCTGGTTCACCCCTGCAAGCTTAGGTAACATCTGCACCTCTGGGCCTGTTCTCTTGTCTGTAAAATACAGCAGATGGGGTAGCAATAAAAATATACGTGGGTGGGCACATGACATTTAGAAACACATGAAAAAGTGCTTTCTAAATTATAAAATGCTGTGTAGATGTGAGGTGTCACTGTTATTATTGAATATGACTACATCCTGGTAGGCCTGCAGAGTGAGCTGGCCTGAAAGATCACCTAAAATAGCCATCTAAATTAACCTGTTGAATGGGGAGAATTCATGACTCTATTTAAGGTGTTGTAGATTGCCTGCCAAGAGCTCTTTCTGCTTAGTGTAATTGACACTGAGGGGATCCTTGTGACAGTAACTAGCCACAGCCTCAACCTCTTCCAAAGACCACTACTTGTCAGAGATAATAAAGCAGTAATATCTGCATGGCCGTGAATGCCCAGTTTTCTGCTTGTTAGAAGGGAAACATGCGTGCAGCTTGGTTACCTAAGAGCTCCAACATACAAGTATAATTTAATACAGAGATAAAGAACTGTATCAGGCCAGAAATGCATCCATGGGAACTAGGATGTGTATAGCATCACTGTCTGGAAAACTGGAAACTGCACTAATACCCCCAACAGTTGAAGGGATAAGCAAGGTGTAGGGTAGCGTAGCAGGATGCCCCTGGCAGAGGCTACAAGTTTAGGGAGGCCCTGGTACCATGTCCAGGGAGGTCAGCTCAAGCTGGAGAGAAACAGGCAGTGTCCAAACATGGAGGTCAGAGATGAGAGAACAGGGTTGGGGATGGTTGATCCTTAAGCAGAAACAATTCACTCTGTTCTCTATCTGGGGTTTATCTCTTTCTAAAGAAACTCTAAAATATTTCCAAATTCTTAACCATGTGTGTAAGCTTGTGTGCTCTGAATTAGACACAGTCTTTAAAATAATACATGAATCTGGTATTGAACTTGAAGAGACAGTTTATCCTGCCTCATTTTACTTTCTTATACACATACACCCTGTTTACATGCATAGTACTGATCCTGTCTTTCCAGTTTGTTAAGTGCCGTGATGTTTATCCAGATTCATAGCCTTTTCTCTGTTGAAGCTTTGCACGTGGCCAGGCTCATCCAACACTGAATTTGCAAGTAATTCTGTATGAAATACAGCAATGAGAATGAGTGCTCTACAAGTGTAGTCAACAGTATGGATGAATCTCACACATATATCTTGAGCTAAAGAATATAGGCACAAATGATTCCATTTTTATAAAGTACAAAAATGGCAGAATAGCTCATGTCATTGAATGCGTGATTCATGTATCTTTGAACACATTGAATCACAATAGTGGTTACTCTCAGACAAGTAGTACCAGAAGGGAGCATCAGAGGGGTTTGGGAGATGCTGTTTACTTTCTTTTTCTTGATTTTAGTTCACAGATGTATTCCGTTCATAAAAATTCATCAAGCCACGAATTTACGATATTTCTACTTTTCTCTTCATGTCATACTGACATAAGAAGTTTTAAAAAATGAGTAAGGAACCAGGGACGTAAGACAAGGAAGCTTATAAACGACTCAGCCAAGAACTAACTAGCACCTCGGCAAGTCATTTTACCTGCCTGAGCCTCAGACGCCCCATTTCAAAAAGGGAATTAATGACTCCTGCCTCACAAGGTCATTGTGAATATTCAGTTGAAAGGAAAGATTACATGTAAAGTACTTAGCACAGTGCCTGGCACGCAGCAGGCACCCAGTGTCTGGTTGCTTTTATGGTCATGTGGTCCTTGCATCGTCCAGGCTGACATCATTTCAGACTGGATGTTAATGTCAATGTTAATCATCGTCTGGGGTCCCTCAAGAGACATACGCTCACCATGTGCTGACGGGGCACCCAGGCCGTGCAGTGAACACAGGGAAGAGATAAGAAACAGTGTGAGACAAGGAAATACATTAGTATCTGGGGTTTCATTTTCCCTCAGTCTCAGTTACCCTCGCTCCCAAAATATTAAATGGAAAATTTCAAACATAATTCACAAATTTGAAATTGTGCACCATTCTGAGTCACGTGATGAAATTTTGTGCAGTCCTGCTCATCCTGGGATGTGAATCATCCCATTATGCAACATTTCCAAGCTGTATACGTTACCTGCCTGTGAGTTTAGGAATAAACATGGTATATGCAGGGTTCTGTACTATTGCGGTTTCAGGTACCCACTGGGGATCTTGAAACGTATCCCCATGGATAAGGGGGTGCTACTGGAAAGCTGGAAAGCTCATTAAGGGAGAGATCGTGGAGGTTAAAGAAGTCCAGAGGTTGGATTTTATTCTGCAAGTAAAAGTTACTGAAGATATTACTTTAACAGAGAAGTCACATGGAGCTGAGATTCTGCCAGATTAATCTTCTAGAAAATTAAAAGGGATGAAAACAGAGAAGGCCTGAAGACAAGCCTTACCTAATAGAATGTGTATCAGGTCCCCAGAAGTCAGACGATGGTAACGTTATACTTGTCTTTATTATTATTAATACTATAAGCAATAACAACGACCACAATCGCTATTATTTTATTGTGCATCTGCTAGGTACCAAATGTTTTAAAAGCATCTCATTTAATCTTTACTCAGAGCACAATGAGAATGGTTGTCATTTATCAGGTTCTTACTAAGTGCTAGGCACTGTTCCAAGCCTTTTATACATATTAATGCCTTTAACCACCATAAGAGCCCTGGGAGATAGGTACTGTTGTTGTCTTCAGTTTATAAATGAGTAAACTGCAGCAAAGAGAGATTAAATAACTTGTCTAACGCTACACTGCTATCAAGTGACAGAGCTGGGATTCGAACCTTGGCAGCCTGACTCTTTGACGCATTCTCATACCCATTATATTTTATCAGCATTCTGGGTATTCTTATGCCCATATTCACACAAGCTAACTGTTAACTGAGACAGCAGTCAAATCACTTGCTCCAAGTCACAGAGAAAGAGGGAGAGACCCTGATTTGCATGATGATAAGGCTTATGGGCTTCATCACTATCCAGTCTGCTAAGGGCAATAGCTTCCAATCCTGACTGAAAACAAATGAAACGTCAGTCAAATATTTTAAGGAAGAAAAGCATAGCAATAACAATAGCAAACATTTATTGAACACTTATGTGCCCGGGAATTTGTATGTGTTACCGTGTTCCATGTGCTGATTAACCCTTATGGAAACCCTATCAGGAAGGACTGTTTTTATCCCTGTTTGACAGTTGAGGAAACTGAGTCTCAGAGAAGTCACAAACTAGTAAGTGAGAAATCCAACTTTAGGTGTTAGGCAGCCCAACCCCAAAGCATGCTCTTACCTTTTCCACTCAACTGCCTTTCAGCCATAAAGAAGCTGCTTCCAGGAGCTGAAACCTTCCCCCCTCTTCTCCACCCTCATCCCTGGTTAATTCTGCACTCAGTGGTGTCCTGGGGCAGTTTTCAAAGCATTCCAAGTCTTAACCACTGCAAGGAATTCTTAGCTAACCTTTCTAGGGTGAGCTGCAGCAGCAAATTCTTTCCCAGGTTAGTAGGAAGCCTCAGGCTTCAGAAGAGCAGGTGCTTGGCTAACCCAAGTGTCACCTGCATCTGATATATCTCATTAGCCTCAGGGAGAAACACAGCCTGGTCTGCTTCTTCTCCCAGATGCAGCCCTGGTGCAGCAAAAGGAAGAGCCAAGGGCCTGTTTCTGAAGGAGCCAGAGTCAGCTCCTCTTCTGAGAGCACAGCAACGGCAGGGCTCCCCCTACTACACCCCCTCGTGAGTGGATGGGGCTCTGTTATGATCTAGGGAAGTCATCAGCCCAGAAATGTGGCCATGGCCAGCCCCCAACTTCCATGGCATCTGGTGAAGGAGTTCAGAGGCTTCCTTTCCATAAATATCTCTGCTTCCAGTCTTGTCTTGGGGTCCAAAATCCTCCCCCATAGAGTCAAGTCTTGGGGTAAATCCCCTTGTATCAATCAGGGTTCAAGCAGAGGAGGAAAAGTAGAAGCATATCAGAAGCAGAGCCAATGGGACATGCACACACATGCATACATACACGCACACATATGTAATATACATACACATATGTGTGTGTATTTATAGAGCAGGCTAGAAGCCCAGGAATTCTAGGGCAGGAGCTACAATCCATTGGTGGGGTTTCTTCTTCCTCAGGAAAACTTCAGTCTTGCTCTCAAAGGCTTTCAACTGATTGGACGAGGTGCATCCAAATTATAGAGGATAATCTCCCTTGAAATCAACTAATTATTGCTGTTAATTACATCTACAGAATACCTCCCTAGAAACACCTACATTAGGGTGTTATTGCATAACTAAGTACTAGCCTAGTACCCGGTTATGTGCATAACTTGGTCTAGCCGAGTTGGCACACAAACCTAACCATCACACTCCTCGTGGGTCAATGGAAAATTCACCAGGATAGTGGTTATAGCTAAGTTTCTGTTATCTTGGGCAAGTCCTTTTTCTTCTCTGAAACTCAGTGCTCACTTCTGCAAAATGGATGTTGTCAAAAAGTGAAAAACGAGGAAAGCATAGTATTTTGTATCTGTTAATCCCATACTCCTAATTTATTCCTCCCCCTCCCCCTTTCCCCATTGGTAACCATAGATTTGTTTTCTATATCTGTGAGTCTGTTTCTCTTTTGCATATAGATTCCTTTGTATTGTTTTTTTAGATCCCACATATAAGTGATATCATGTAATATTTGTCAAACTACTATACATAAAATAGATAAGCAAAAAGGATTTACTGTATAGCACAGGAAATTAGATTGAATATCTTCCAATAACCTATAATGAAAAATAAAAACATATACATTTATAACTGAATCACTTTGCTATACACCTGAAATTAATACAATATTGTAAATCAACTATACTTCAACTAAAAAAAAAAAATGAGGAAGGCATGAGAGTTGTCTTTAGATATTTTAAAGTATGTGTCATGGAAGGAACACCTAGTTTTGTCCCATGGAGTTACAGAGGGAAGAGCCAGGGCCATTGCCTGGAAGGAGAAATGCAAATTTCAGCTTGATAAAGAAAGTTTGTCTCACAATGAGGTTCCACCCTAAGAGGGACTGCCTGGTAAGATAATAACCTCCTTACCTTAGCAGGAGTTCAAACAGCCATTGAAAGAGCATTTATTTTGGGGAGAACAATACAGGAGACATTACATTTGGTGCTGGATATTCTCAGAAATGCCTTTTAGTGTGATCATTCTTCACTGCTGGTAAGACTACTCTTCTCTCCTTTTCTCTTCTTGGACCCTCTCCTGCTTCCAAAGTTTGTCAACTGACTGTGCTAGGCAACATAAAATGTAAACAAATCCTGGGAGAAATATTATTCATTATCACCCATCAGATACATTCTCCTGGTTTATTCATGAGATTAACTGTCTATCACAAGGGTAATCTCTTAAACCAATTTAGATACACTCTCCCAGCAAGGCAGTGAGAGATAAAGCACAGGAAAATTTTTTGATTTGGTGGATGCAACTGGATTTAGTAAAGCATACATTGATGACTGTTGTACCCAAAACATTGCTTTGCACAAAGATCCAACATGAGATAGGCCTGGCCCCTGGCCTCGGGCAGTATGGTTACAGAGGGAAAGACACAGCAGCCTATAACAGATGTATTGTGAGAACACCAGTGGCATGGGACCGTGGCATAGGGGCAGATTAGTTATGATGGGGAAAAGGAACTACATTTTTGTGGATGAGCAATTTTAACCAAAGCTGAAGACAAAAAAGACTTGGGCAGATGGGTATTCTGGAGAAACGCATGATGGATGCACAGTACAGGTCAGCAGAGTGAGGGTAGAAGGAATGTACTGAATCTGGAGACAGTTGAAGAGAAGGATATTGCAAGGGCTGTGGGAATAACGATGATATGGTTCTTATGGAATTGGAAGAGAAAATGGGGTCTAAAAAAAAGGAGGAGGTTGAAAGAAAAAGTGACAATTTCCAGTTGCAATAAATTACCAAGGGACAGGCTTTTATTAGATTTTTCCTTGCTACCTGTAAAAGCCTCTTATCTGCAGGTGTAGCAGGGAGTTGCCACGTAGTCAGAAGACTGCTATCATGGTGGAGAATGTGCTAAGCTCACTGCCTGGCTGTGGTTACCTCTCAGAGCCTTGGTTTCCCAACCTGCAAGATATGTATACTCTCCCCTGCTCTGCTTGTAAGCTGTAATCCTCTGTGCAAACACTCATGTACTCAGGGACAGATCCTGTCGGTCCTGGGGGAATTTACAGAAGCTTGAGACCAAGTCCAAAATCAGCTAAATTTTGCCATCCAAACGGAGGTGGCAGAGTTGCTGTGGAGCCTGGTGACAAAGACGTTCACCTTGTGGCCATCAAAGCCATGTGCTGGGTGTCTGTGGAGTATGTTAGCTGCTCGGATTGTTCAGTGTGAAATTTAATTTGGGCTCCTGGGTGAGCAGGGAGGAGGGCGTGAAAGATATGACACTGGTTAATTTCATGTTTTACAGACCCAACAACCCTAAAAGTACATTTCTCAGCAAAAACTGAGACCCTGCAGGCCACTGCATGCAATGATATGCAGTCCAGGGGGAAAATAGAGATAGTGAGAGAAAAAAAATCAAGAATATATCATTTCCTGAAATCAGATAAACTTACAAGCTTCCATCTCAGTGGGTTAGATTGACAGGCAGAGAGAGAAAGGCGAAAAGAGGGTTTCTTTTAACTCTTGCCAATACATTCTCAAATAACTGCAAACACTCCTCAGGATGGCATTCCAAGTCCCTAGCCTCTGTCCTCATCCATCTTTCCGTGGGCAGATCAGATCATATTTGCTCTTTCTCAGAATCTTTCTTGTTGCCTTGTAGACTACAGCAGAAGACTCAAACTCCCAATTGTAGCACAACTGTTCCTCCCCTTCAGTCCTGCATCATGTCCCCTCCTGCTCTCATCCCCACCCAGTGCTGGCTCCACCAGCAACATTGACTGATGGATTCCCAAATCTGCTGGCTCTCCCCCCGCCCCATCTCTCTGCCTTTATATGTGCAGGTTCCTTCCCCCTGGAATTTCTTCTACTTTAGCTCTTCCTAGGTTTCAGGGAAACTCAGTCTGTACAGGCAGCAGCTAAGAGCCAAGACTCTGGCATCAAGTAGGCCTGATACTGGCTACTTGATATACTGGGTACTGGCTTCCATCACATCCTACAGTTACTGGTTATTATGGGGATTCAGTTGGTTAATGTATATAACAGAGCACAATGCCTGGCACGAGGAAAGTAGTTGGTAAATGGCTTGTTTTTATTATGAAGGTAGCTCCAATATTACTTCCTCTATGAAAACTTCTTTGACTCCCACATGCAGACGTAGGTGCTGGTTCCATCACTCATGAATGATCCAATTGCATCTTGAATGTGCATCCATTACTACAAACGTTGTGTTGAATATTGTACTTAAGAGTCATTTTCGTGCCCCCCGCCCCCATTACACTGTGTGTGTGAGTGCATGGATCAAGTTTGGCCACCTTTATAAGCCCAGGGCTTAGCCAGATGCCCAACACAAAGTAGAGACTTGATTTGGGTTGGCCGACTTAATGAAAGAGAGAATGAATGAATGATTACATGCATGGCTCACCCCACAAGGGCTAGATCAGTGCCAGCTCTCCTGTGAAGTCTGCTCTGTCCCATCAGGAGAATGAAAGGTCCCCTCCTGTGATACAGCCCTCTGCCAAAATCCTCACCAGCCACCATCACATTGTGAGTGCCACACAGGAGACTGCATGTCTTATTCCCCCTTGTCAAGCCATTAGCCCAGGACCTGGAACATAGTAAGAACTCAGGAGATGCTCCATTTCATCATCATTCTCTTCTTCCTCTTCATTATCACTATGCCCAGGGCAGCCAACATTTGGGATTTCATCAGAGTCAGGATGGGCGAAGGGTGTTCTAGATGCAGAGGGGCTGGGTTTAATGCCCCCACTACACATACAAATGCAGACCGTGGCAGGAGCCTCCGGAAGACTGTTCATAATAGCTACAGAAAATCAATATCCAGGAGAAGCTGTGGAAACGTAAGAAAACACAAAGTCCTTTACCTAGATGGATACTTGTAGGCAAGAGGGTCTGTGTCAGCTTGTGAGAACAACATCATGGGCCATTTTGATTCTGTTAGGAAGCTATAAATTGAGAGTTTTTGAACAAAGAAAAGCTTTGAAACCATTCCTGATAAAGCAGGAGGTCAAAATAATTATGGGATTAGTGCACGTATATTTGGAGCTATTTGTAGAGTATGTTTGTATGTGAGGGAGAAAATCACAATATAATTTAGTGTGTGTTTACATGTGTCAGTTAGCGCTCTCAACCCTTTACATGTACTAACTCATTTAAAACATGCAACGACCCTGTAAAGTAGGTATTGTTATTCTCATTGTAAAAGGGAGACTCGGGTACAGTGAGTAACTTGCCCAAGGTCTCATGGCTATTAAGTGGTGAACTTGGATTTGTACCTGAGCAAGGACTTCAGAACTGATGTTTTCTGTGTATATAGAAGGGGTCTGTGGGTATTAGAAGTAACTGAGAGGCGTGTGCCTGCAGTGTGATTTTTTTTTTAACATCTTTATTGGAGTATAATTGCTTTACAATGTCGTGTTAGTTTCTGCTGTATAACGAAGTGAATCAGCTGTATGTATACATATATCCCCATATCCCCTCCCTCTTGCGTCTCCCTTCCACCCTCCCTATCCCACCCCTCTAGGTGGTCACAAAGCACCGAGCTGATCTCCCCGTGCGATGCAGCTGCTTCCCACTAGCTTTCTATTTTACATTTGGTAGTGTATGCAGTGTAATTTTTAAAAAACATATGCACCGGTGTTTATTGAGCACGTACTATTGGTCAGGTCCTGTGCTAGGTTCATAGGGTGATCCCAGAATGAATAGATGGCACAGTCCTGCTTTCACGGAGCTTACAAGGTGGTGGGGGAGAAGGTGGAACTAAAATAGATATTAAGGAATTCAGTTCAGTTTCATAAACTCCTTTTACCATTGATTCTGTGTTAGATACTATATCCAGCCTGGAGAAATAAAAATGAGGAGGACATGATCCAGGTTTTCAAGATGTTCAGAGAGTGTCAGACGATGGGAAGTTTTATAATTAACACACCAAATGTCACATGCTTGTTCAACACCAACTTCCTCTCACTATAAACCCAAAGTCCACTGTGTTGAGCCCCTTGCATATTACCCTGGCCTCTGGCTACTTTGTTTTATCCTTTAGAAGGAATGTCCTTCCAAGTGTGGGTCTTGTCCTCAGTATCTGCTCTATCCAGTGGTTGGGACCATTCCATGCTCCAGCATTCCATGCTCCAGCCCACTGAACCTGCCTTATCCTGATGCGGTTAATCGGGCTGCTGGGAACATATGGGTTATTGTGTCTGCTAGATCCAACCGCCCCATTAGACAAAAGTGCCCCACTTACAGTTCCCTGCTGTTTGGTGGCAGATACTAATCAGAACAGGAATAGTCACCTGACATGAGAAGACTTTACGTGTTAGCTGGCAGTGAAGCATGAAATAGCTTGTCCTAGAGGGTGAGCTGAATCCATCAGATTTCTTCTCTGAGAAGTCAAACTGGAAGGACAGAAAAAATGGATTAGTTGGAAACAGAGAAAGAGGCCAGTTCTGTTGGTAGCGGAGCACTTAGTAAGAATTTAGAAGGTTGTGGTGGCTGCATGACTGCATGTTCTGCCAGATTGATCTTGGAGCTGAGATAGTCGTCAGTGCCTGGACTTCCTGTTGTGGGTCCCTGAAGAAAGTCCACGGACTTGAATCAGCTCCAGTGGTTCACTCTCCCTGGAAAGCAGAATTGGTGGATTGGATCATACCCCTTCCAGTTCTAGTGGGTGGGGATGAATCAAAGGAGACAAATGTCCATAGGCTCTTCCTGGGGAAGCCTCCGTTGACCACTTGTTGATGATTATCCTCCCCTACACACACACACACACACACACACACACACACACACATGTACACATGTCATTCCTTCTCCCTCTGCCCAACCTCCCCCCACGCTGTTCTCTCTGTTGAGTGGCAGCTAATGATTTTGACATGTGACTAACCTAGAAGGTTTTATTGGGTGTTCACTCTTCCAGAAATAGTGAAGCCATTTCAAGAGAGTCATATAGGGGTAGACTAATAAAGCATCTCTTAAGCAGCTACTGTGGGCCAGGGATACAGAGAAAAAAACCACTGCCCTGCAGGACTTCCCAGGTTTGTGAGAGAAACAGCATTGTAAACCGACATTTACACGCTAGGGAGCCCTGAGCTTGGTGGAGGAAACACTGGGTATTGGGCAGGCAGTGAGAGTTAGTTAACTTGGCCTGGGGAAAGAGGACAGGTGTGAGTACGTGTCATGGGGCTGAGCAAGGGAGGCTCTGGAGGAGGTGACAAATGAGCTAAGTCTTCAAAGATAAGTAGGGGTTCTCAAAGCCAAGGGTGGGAAGAGAAGGAGCCAGGGAATTCCTAAGGATGGGAGCAGCATACGTGAAGATTCACGATGCAAGAGAAAGGGGCTGTTCTTAGAAGAGCAGACTTGAGGCTGTGGAGATGGGCAGAAGAGAGGCTGTAAAGGAACTCTGATGGTCCCTTGAGGAGGCTGCCTTTTCCTGAACACTGTTGGGAGAGGACACTGATTTTAAGCAGGGAATTGGCTGGCGAGTTTGGTGACAGTCTGGGTCCTGGATTGGGGTGGACGTCTGGTAGCAGGAACCCAGCAAATCTCTGCAGAGCTGCTGGAAGTTTATAAAGATGGGGCTGACTTGACCGAAGATGGTGGCCCAGGGAGTCATAGGTGTGTGAGTGGGAGTCGGGGTCTCCAGACATGGGTGAAATCCCCACTCTCTCATGGCTGTGGGTGACTTCTGTCATTACTCAGGGCTTCAGTTTTGCCATTTGAAAGTTGAAGAAGGGGCCTTGGGAGTATCAATTGTAAAAAACCTTGATGTATTTTATTTTATTTTATTTTTTTGTGTGCTACGCGGGCCTCTCACTGTTGTGGCCTCTCCCATTGCGGAGCACAGGCTCCGGACGCGCAGGCTCAGCGGCCATGGCTCACGGGCCCAGCCGCTCCGCGGCATGTGGGATCTTCCCAGACTGGGGCACGAACCTGTGTCCCCTGCATCGGCAGGCGGACTCTCAACCACTGCGCCACCAGGGAAGCCCAAGCTTGATGTATTTTAAAAGGCCACTCATATGCTGTCTGTCTATGATTTATGGGTTAATTATAAGTAGTTCAAGTTGTGTGTAGTATATGTGTGTGTATATGTACATTTGTGTATGTGCTTGTGTGTGTGTAGATGGAGGAACATATGTGCAGTTTTGTGGGTGGGCCTGAGAAATAGAGGGGACCCCAGGTGTAGCTCAAAGGTAAGTGGAAACACTCCCCACTGAAAAGCCTGATTCTCACTCTTGATAAGACTGAAACCATCTCCTCCCTGGAGAACATCCCAAAGTCGAGCTGGGCAGACTCCACACCGCCCCAAGTTCTCATATTTGAGCAGAAGCCTCAGGTGGAAGCAGGGTATGGAGCGTTCATCCACACTTTCGTTCCTATAATTAGAAGAGTCTTTCAGAGACACAGAGCTTCTCTGGACAGGAATGCCACTTAGGGTGCTACTGACCCACATCCCCTGCCCCTCCCTGCTTGCAAATCCTGGAGACAGGAGCTTGCGTCCTCCCCAAGAGCTGGTCTCATCTCTCAAGCTCTCCCCTCCCCGACTCACTCCACGCCCACAAGGCTCTCTTCGTTTTCTTATTTGGTTTGGTTTTGAGTGACGTACTCCCTCCTTCTTCCGTTGGGGCCTTTCTTCCCTTACTGTTCTGTCTCTGGAGCATCTGTTTCTGCTCACTTTGCCCAGCTGAGTCCCACTCGTGTTTCATGCCCGCCCCACATTCAACCCATCCTCCCAGCAGCCTTTCCTAACCCTTCACGCCGACAGTCCGCCCAGTTTACCTACTGGGAAGCTCTCCTAGCTCCCTGTCCCCCCTGGCAACGGGGAGCTGCTTATAGAATCAATTTTGTAACTTTGTTTGTTTAATATCTGTCTTTCCCCATAGACCAGTGGTTGTCAACATATGGTGATTTTGTTCCCAAGGGACATTTGGCAACATCTGGAGATATTCTTGGTTGTCACAACTGGTAGGTACTAAGCCATGGATACTGCTACATTCCCTACAATGCAAAGGACAGTCCCCTCCCAACAAAGAATTATCTGGCTCAGAATGTCAGAAGTGCCGTGGTTGAGAAGCCTGGCCATAGACTGTGGGCTTGATAGGGAGAGAGACCTTGGCTGCTATTTTCATAACCTCATGTCCTGCATTGGGCCCCAAGCACATGGACTGGCTTGTAGTAGATGCTCAATAAATATCTGTGGACTGTTACACACACACACACACACACACACACACACCCTGGGATCAGTCTTGTGCACAAACTCATGCTCATACAAGCCTCCCTCCCAATGGCCACTTCTATTCTTCCATATGCAGGACCCTGCACCCTTAGATTGTGATTCTAATGTAAAGCTACACCTTACATGTACATGCCTCATTCTAGCTAATATATAATTCACTGCTTCCTTAACAATTAAGTCCTCTTAGTGGCTTCCACCTCCCCCCGACACTGATCCCACACCCACACTCACGTAGATATACCTGTGTACGTACACCTGCCCAGAGACCTGGCATGCTCTCCCTCACCTGCACCTTGTCTCCCGAGACACGTCAGCTCTGCAGCAGAGGCTTTCTCTTTTTTATCCCATAAGACAGGTGCAAAGCAACAGGCCTGCACAGACACACATATGAACACACACTAGTACTGAGGACGAGAAGACAGGATGCGGGGGAGTGTGACACGGAGGGAGGCCTAGTGCACTTAACAAAACCTCCCTGTGGTCCCATCCAAGCCATGGGACTGTGAAATGTATGCCCCTAAAACTAGATCTGAAACCAGACTTCAAGCAAAGGTAGCAAATCCAACTCCTATTCAAGCCTCTGTCTCTCTGTCTCTCTCTCTCTGTCTAACATACACACACACACACACACACACACACACACACACACACACACACACACACATCCCTCTACAAATTTTCTTTTCTAAAAAAGTCAAACGGCAGAAAATAATTTTAATCAGCATCATGCCAGTGCAGGCTGAGGGTGAAATAGGATATTAATGCTTTTATCTCTGCTGGGGACATGGCTGACTTTACCACTGATTCTGTTCGAAGTCGCACCCCAGGTGTGTTCCCATAGCATTTCTGCATTAAGCAGCTGCGAAACCAGATCTAACATCTTTTATTATCTCGGCAAAGCTGCACACACCGAGTGGTGGGCCATAATAAAAAGATCCAATACCCCATTAGCACAGCTAATATTTGACTTCTAAACTCAAGTGGAAAATGAAACTCAGTGCCCCGAGAGGAGCAGGGAAGGGGATGCGACGTCGGGGACCTGAACCGCAATTCCTTCTTGTTCTGCAGCACTTTACAGTTTACAAAGCCTCACACATGCATCTTTTCACTGACTTTTCACCGCTGCCCCCTGGTGTGGGCATTATGGTCCCTACTTCCTAGAGGGGGAGCTGAGGCTTGGAGAGGTCAAGTGACTCATCCAGACCCCACGTGGCCCAACTCCGGGCAGTTGTGGTCAGTGAAGTAGGAGTCACAGTAGCTTTTAATCCATGTGGGTTCTCTTTTCTTTTCCATCCTCTGGCTCAAACTTTCAGTGTTCTAATGAGAATTTTCTAAACAGAAAATATGATTTCTGTTTCACATGAAGGGGAGCCTACCTTCCTGCCTTCCTTCTTTTCTCCCTCCTAACAAAAATTTCTTGAACCCGCACTACCTACTGTATGCCCTAGATCCTGTGCTGGATGCTAGGGATGGAGCATCTCAGGTGGGGACTGATGTGGTCCCTGTCATCACGAAGCTTCCCATTCATCTAGCAGGAGGGACAGGGTGGTGTTTCTAAAAACAGAGGAACAGAGAAATACAAGGAGCTAGAAGAATTGAGGGGATGTGAGGGCGATGGGTTAGGGAAGTCTTCCTAAGAAAATGACATCAAAGCTGAAGTTCATGTGGGGATCAGTTATGAGCAGGGGAAGAGATGGAGAGTTTTCTAGAAGAAATATCATGTACAAATGCTGAGAAGTGTAAGAGGGCATGCTGACTTGAGTCTCTGAGAGCAGTTCATTGTGGCAGGAAGGGGAAACTGGTAGTAAGTTGACCCGCAAATTGGGCAATGGCTAGACCTCAAGGCGGGTTAAGGGACGGAATTAAGAGGCTGTTGTGACAGTACAGGTGAGAGTTGCTGGTGGCTGTGGGAAAGGAGAGGACTTTCTCAAGCTTTTGTGTATAAATAAATCCCCAGAGGAAAGCAGATTCTGATTTAGTAGATCTGGGGTGGAGCCTGAAATTCTGCCTTTCTAACAAGCTGTCAGGCGATGCCCAAGAAGTGGACCACAGAACACACCTGAGGAAGAAGGCCTAGACTGTGCTATCTAAGTTGGTGGCTACTAGCCACATGTGGCTACAGAACAACTAAAACGTGGCTGGTTCAAACTGAGATGAAACCACAATGTAAAGTAGGCACCGATTCTGAAGACTTTGATAGGAAAAAAAAAGAAAAAAGGAATGTAAAAATGTCCTCTTAGTAATTGTTTTATGCTTGCATGTTGAAATGGTAAAATTTTCGATATATTGGGTTAAATAAAATGTCATTAGGATGAATGTCACCTGCTTTTACATTTTGAATGTGACTACAATAATGTAAGTTACAGATGTTGATTACATGTTAACCTATCTGAGATAGATCAGTTTAAAGAAAATGATTCCTAAATTGACTCTGTTTCTTTTCACTTCTCTAAATGTGGGTACTAGGAGATTTTAGATCACATATGTGGCTCACATTCTGTTTCTACTGGACTGCACTGCTCTGGGCCATCCCTCTGCCATGGTTAATTTGCTTACTATTCCTTTAATACATGGGGCACCCCCCTACCCTGAGACCTATATCCACTGTTCCTCCTTCTTAGAAGGACCTTCTAGTTATTAATATTTGCCTACTAGTTCATCAGACAGTGTTGATTCACCTCGAGCAGAGATTCCTAATTTTGGAACCACCAGAGGAAATGCTAACCTAACCCTAAGTGATTCTGATTTAAATACTTCACTCCCGGTGATTCTCATGTGTATTAAAGGCTGAATACACTGAGGGAATATTAACACAAGATGGGAATTTAGACTTAATCTCACTCTTATTTTAAAAATGGCTAAACCAAACCTCAGAGATAGATATTAGTTAAGATCACACCGTAGCCTAAGTTTCTTGATTCTCATCACTAATCCATCTCTCCTTTGTAGCCTAGTGTGAACGTCATTCACACTGGCCCATCCTTGAGTTCCTTTTACAATGGTATTTGTATTTGAATT
Organism: Leucopleurus acutus; assembly: GCF_964270905.1. Taxonomy (NCBI): domain Eukaryota; kingdom Metazoa; phylum Chordata; class Mammalia; order Artiodactyla; family Delphinidae; genus Leucopleurus; species Leucopleurus acutus. The sequence goes on from NC_139150.1 coordinate 15,015,618, forward strand.
TCTTTATCACACCTGGAAGGAAACTGTAGAGAATTGAGGGCCTGGAGAGATGGAAAAATACCTCCTTCTAGGACCGCCACCTCTGAGAGCTAGTAAGGGGCCAAGGCCATATACCAAGTGGAGAAGTGCCCAAAAGTGCTGAAACAAAATGGTGGCCTTTTTCAGTACATACACACACTGGCAAAGTCAGAGCTTTACCAACACACACACACACCCAGGGATGACTTTATGTGTAACTTCATTTGTGCATTATGGCAAAAGCCCAGGGCCCTTTATAACCATGAGGCTGCTGGTTGAATTGTCCATTGGGCCCCAGGGATAGGTCCCTCCTGGGACTCCTGACACTACCATACCTCACACCTGGTTTGCCAAAGCCCAGTTTTGGTTACAGTTCATATACAAAGCTGGTCTCTTGTGAACTGAGCAAGAATTCTCTTCTGCTTGCTTCTTGTGATCTCTGAGGAATTACCCTAAATATAGTCTCCTAAGGAATCTCAGTAGATCTCTAGACAGCTTTGGTGGCAGCACAGCAACTCAGGCCTTCCCTTGAAGGATGTACCTTCCACATTCTCTGTGGGTTCATATTTTAAGGTTTGACACAATATATTTAGAAGATTCTTCATTCATTCTAATTTCCCCTAAACACCCCTCTGGGCAGGAGAAAGTGTTTGTAGAAATGTTGCCTAATGAATCCTACTAAGTCAGAAGGTAGTTCAAGGCTGACGTTTGATGGGACAGTTTGCACCTGGATATCATCACTCCAGTTTCATACAATTCAGACCTGGGAAGGGCTTTAGAAGTCCCTGTGTTTAATCCCCTTATCGTACAGATATTGGCCCAGAGGTGGGGTGCCTTAGTCAAGGCTATAAAGGTAGTTAGTGACGGAGCAGGAAAGAGCTCAATATCTAGACTTCCAGCTGTCTTCACAGCCACCAGTGCAATGGTGTTGACATAAGGCCCAGCCAAAGATAAAATCAGTGTTTCTCAGCTGACCAGCAAAACCAAATGAGCAAAGCACTACTCTTGCCCTCGAAAGGCTTAAATTCAGTATGAATTTGTCAGTGCAATTCAGTATGAATATTGCAAGTATAAGTGCAATATAAGTGGGGCTGTGATTCTCAGTGCTTTTCTTTCTCATCTGGTGATATGCACTTTCATCCTTGGAGGATTTTTGTCTTTTATTGATGTATCTCTATAACACCTCTGTCCAATAGAAAGATAATGAGAGCCAGAAACGCTAGCCACATTTATAATTTTCAATTTTCTAGTAGTCACATTAAAAAAGTAAAAAGGGGCTTCCGTGGTGGCACAGTGGTTGAGAGTCCGCCTGCCGATGCAGGGGACATGGGTTCGTGCCCGGGTCTGGGAAGATCCCACATGCCGCGGAGCGGCTGTGCCCGTGAGCCATGGCCGCTGAGCCTGCGCATCTGGAGCCTGTGCTCCGCAACGGGAGAGGCCACAACAGTGAGAGGCCCGCGTACCGCAAAAAAAAAAACCAAACAAACAAAAACAAACAAAAAAAACCCAAAAAAGTAAAAAGAAGCTGGTGAGTATAATTTTAATAATATATGTGATTTGAATGAATATGTCCAACATGTTATCATTTCAATATGCAATCAATAGAAAACAACCTTAATGAGATATTTTACATTCTTTTTTCATACTAAGTTTTTGAAAAAAAAAAAAAACCTAGAGAAAAGAGTCCAAAGAAAAGGTAAAATTAACTTTACTACTATAGTTCAGTGTGTATTTTATGTTTACAGCACAGTTCAGTTCGGGGTGGTTCCGTTTCTGTGCAAAAATGCCACGTGTGGCCAGTGGCTACCATATCGCACGGTTCAGCTCTAGGGCTTAGAAAAGTGCCTGGCACATAGTAAGAACTCAAAATATTTTTGAATGAATGAATGGATTGGAAAGGCCCACCTCACCAATCCCCTAGTATAGTCCAATAGTGTCAGAGAAGGGGAAACAAGGCAAGAGGATACAGTGACTCACTCTGTAGTAGTTCACTCAGTTGCCTTCCTCCAGGACTAGAAAGTAAGTGTGGCACCCAGCCAGGGAGCAGGCCTGGCCTACCCTTGACCATGGTTACCCCAGTGCTCAGCACAACCCTGACATATAACAGGTGTCCAGTAAATGTGTGTTGAGGGAAAGGTCACCTCACTAATTGGTAAGAGAGCAGAGGAAAGCAGAGGCTCCTGCCTCCTGCCCAGGGCTCTTTTCATTGTATCCTGCTGTCATGAAAATTGATTTATGTTCGGGACCTGGAAAAGTGTATAACAATTGCATCAAGTACATGCTGCAGGGTGCAGCGGGGTGCGGATGCCGAGGCACCGATTACCGTTTAAATTTCTTTGTGAATATGTGTCCAGTGGGCACAGTCGGAACTCATTGTGTCGGGACCTGAATTGGCCAGCAGTTGGGATGCTGGATGTCATTTACATAGAAGACAGGAGCCTGCTCCCTAGTTTCTTTCAAACAAACATATGCTTTGGGATGTACCTGGGGCTCCCTGGACTCCAAGCCACAGGGCGTCAGCGCTGGGAAAGCGTGCCTCAGATACCCCCTGTCCCTTCATCATATGTGTCTCCGTCTCCCCATCCTTTAGGGCCCAGACAAGGGGAACTCCTGTGACCGCTTCCTAGATCTGTCCTGTGCAGGGAGGAACCCCTCTTCCTCCTCTGGCTGAGACAGAGCAGAGTTCCCATCTCTCCAACTGCTCTTACTGGTTTCCACTGTGTCTCCCAGCGAGACTGCATTATTGTGTCTCAGAATCAAATAACTCGTAACTATAAAATGTCTGAGTTCAAAGGCATCTTGCTTGTCTTCTAAAGCTGTTTCTCAAACTTCAGGTATTTGCATATCCCCTCATGACCTTTGTTGTTGCCATCCTCCCATTACCAGGGATTTGTTTCCTTCAAAGCTTTCTGCTTTCTAAAGTTAAATAAATTTATTTCCGAAGGAAAGCAATAATAGCTTTGAAAACACAAGCGTGCATATTACAGATATACTCCATATGAAAAATAAATATATAGCTATTTGACTGTAATCAAAATATATTTAATATTTCCATGTAGCCTCGCAATCTCTCTGCATCTCCTAAAACCAGCTGTGCCTCCGTCAGTGATACATGTCTCACTTTTAGAACATTTTTCTTTCCCTAGGGCAGCACCCTCATCAGACAGAGAAAAGACTGAGGCTCAGGGAGAGGCACCCTCTGTCTGTCACCAGGACGGCCTTACAGAGATTTGGGGGCAGAGCTGGCTTGGCACCCAGACTCGCTGGTTCTGAGACCAAAACTCTATCAACATATTCTGCTGTTGAAGCAGCCAGTGGTGAACTCGGCGCCTCCATCTGATGTTACAAGAAAACAAAGGCTTTCTTATAACAAAGGCTTGTTATAAGAAAACAAGTCACAGGTTCGAATCCCAGCTGCACACTTGGGGCTGCGTGAGTTCATGCCAAGAGCTTCATCCTCCCCAGTCTATGCCTTTCAGGAAATGGGGTTGATGCACATCTTGGAGTCATAGAAACGTTTGCATTTGTAAACTGGCTCACGAAAAACTTTGCTTCACACGCTAGCCCGGTGCTGCCCAATAGAAATGTAAAGCAAGCTACCTAGGTCCTTTGAATTTTATAGTAGAGATATTTTTTAAAAAAAGAATAAAAAGAAATAGGTAAACCTAATTTTAATAATATAGTTTATTTAACCCGTTATCTCCAAAATATTCTCATTTCGACATGTAATCAATTTAAAATTATTAATGAAATAGTTTCCCTTTTTTATATTATATTTTCAAAATCCAGCGTGAATTTTATATTTTAAAGCATATCTCAGTACAAACTCTAGATTTCCCTAGAAAAACATGATCGAAATTTAGATTTCATAAAACTTATACAATTAAAAACGTAAATTAATATAGCTGACTTTCTCAAACGTCCTTAAAATTGTTCCATGAACTAAACTGAATGACCTTTCAAATGTAAATTTAAATTATATAAAATAAAAACATTTCCATTCCTCATAACACTGGCTGTATTTCAAGCTCTCAATAACCACACGTGGCTGCCATATTGGAAAACAAGTCTAGCATTTTATGTTGCTTTTATATTTATTTCCTTATAAAATAGCCATTATATGTATGCTGAACTTGAACATCTTCAAAATACTTGTACCTGCGATGGTTTATTTGCTGACACATTACAGCCACTGATGAGACAGGCTGGATAGGTATTGACATCCCCATCGTAGAGATGGCAGAACTAATGCTCAGGAAGGTTAAATGACTAGTTTAGTGCCACACAATTAGCAAATGGCAGAGCCAAGTCTGGAATTCAGGCTTGACAATTTCTCAAACAGGGCTTTGCTCAGAATCCTTAATGAAAATTCCGAGTTCACCTACTACGTTTTTGAAAAGCAGTCTGATTTGAAGACCCACCTACCAAGTTTATTCCTTTAAAATACCTGTTTTATCAAACAGTTGTGTTACATGTTAATAGTTTGAGCCCATCTCTGTGGGTTTTTTTTTTTTTCTTTTTAAGCTAAAGGGAAGGGAGATGAGGTTATTGCCAAATGCTGAACTAATTAGCTCCGCTGTAGGTTTACTTAGAAGGTTCATTTTAGCAGGTGTATTATTTAAGCATCAGATAACTGATTTGTTAATAACTCTTTTTCTTCCTCTAGTGAGTATAATTTTCTTCTCTGGAGTTCAAAGAGGTAAAACTTTCCCCACACAGAGACCTGACTGTAATGTTCAGTCTTTGATAAGGTTTATTCTTATACCAGTTTTTCTGGTTTTCTTTCCCTTTTCTTTTTCTCGCCCCCAGGTTGCAGGGTTGTGTGGGAGTACTAATCTATATAGAATCTTTTTCTTTCTCCTCTGTTTGTCTTCCTTTGACTGTTTTCTCTTGTGAAGGCAAATACAATAATAACATCTTACTTTCTAAAGCTCTTTTCATCCTGATCGAGTTCTGAGCACCACAGAACACACTGCATTTCAAACCTTATGGAAATGCAGTCTTACAGGTTACAAATTTAGACAACATGAAAAGTCAGATATGCAGGGCTCTTGAAACACATTAATTCACTCACAACATGCCCCGTCCTCTGAGCAGCTACAATTAATCGTCTCTGAGCTATGCCAAGCCTTTTGCTCAAGGTAGCACAGACCTCGTTAAGAGAAAGGGAATGATGTTTATTTATGTGTCTACATTTCCGTGTGATTATTGGGAGCCCACGCAGATCTGTTGGGTCCATACCAGCGATGTTGGATGAGGAGCTTGTATTCTCGCTGCAGTTTTGACTACGAACCAAACGTTTGCATCTTTTTTTTACAGCTCACTTCTCCTGTTCTTTCTCTCCAGGGCTAAGGAGTCCACGTTTCTTTTATAAACTGTACAAAGGCTGCCCATAATAATGTAGAAGAATACAACGCAAACCCCTACCATCTTGTGTGAAGTCCTGCTTCGGCAATAGCCTGTCTCATCTCAAACCCTGGACATCTCTCACCCACACTGCCCAGCCTACTCCCTTGGCCACCTGGGCTCTCTGCCCTCAGCCACACTGGGATTTTTACTTGGACCAAGTTCCTTCCCATTCCCAGAAGCATTCTTCTTACACTGTTCTTCTATCAGCTCTTCTGCTGCTGGCTTCTAATTTCTCAGGTCTTGGCTCAAACAGCATCTTCTCAGCTGGACCTGTTCTGCTAACCTGCCACTTTTTATCATGTTTTCCTATATTATTGTTTCTCTTGCAACTCTCTACTATGTGCTTTCGCTGTTGTTCATTTGTATAAGGGTTTAGTGTCTAGTCCTCTCCATTGGAGTGCAATGCTAGCCATAACATTGAATGTGTAATGGAACCCCCAGGAGACTGTTCTCTTCAGATGCATCATCACCCTTGCAAAAGAGAGACTTTGGGGTTACTCACAGTGGTTTTACTACAAACGTCAGTGTTTAGGGTTCAAGAGTAATTTCTAAATCTGTCATCCATGCTGGCATGTAATTTAAAGAGCAGCAACTGTTTCCCTGTCTCCTCCAGCTCATGGCTGGAGAAAATCATTGCTCAGTTGGTCAGATTGATCAGGGAATATGGCAGAAGGATTTTGAATCACTAACTTCTCCATCCAACTACTTGACATTATTTTTGCCATTGGTATCCTCTCTGGGACCATCTTACTCAGCTCTTCTATTTGTAGTTAATTTCTTTTTTAAAAAAATATTTATTTATTTGGCTGTGCTGGATCTTAATTGCATCACAGGGGATCTTCGTTGTGGCCTGTGGGATCTTTAGTTGTGGCATGTGGGCTCTTAGTTGCGGCACGAGGGATCTAGTTCCTTGACCAGGGATCGAACCTGGGCCCCCTGCATTGGGAGTGTGGAGTCTTAACCACTGGACAACCAGGGAGGTCCTTGTAGTTAATTTCTTTAAACTGTATATAATGGAAAGGGGACCCTAAAATTAAAAGGAATCAACGTAAGTCCCTTTCAATGTACCTTAGTCCTAAATTAAGAGGCAAGCTGATTTCCAGGAGAAGAAATGAACTTGTATTACAGTACAGCCATGTAAACTTTGTGGGAGAGAGGGAGATGGAGGTCAGGAAATAGAAAATTTACCATTGTCTTAAGTCAGAACTTCCAAAGTCCATTTATGTATATTGTCTCATCTAATCTTCAAATCAAGCTGGAACAAAGGTTATCATCTGCATTTTGTAGATGAAGAGTGTAGGACACAGACAGGAAAGTAAAGACCTATTTGGGAAGATTCTTGGGTTGCTGTATGTACCATAAAGGGTGTGTGTGTGTGTGTGTGTGTGTGTGTGTGTGTGTGTGTGTGTGTGTGTGTGTGTGTGTGTATTTCACGTGGGTTTCAACTCAAGTGTTTACTTGATCTATTGGTCATAACTGGACAGAACTGAACTGTTAGGAAGGATTCTGAGGCTGTGTCAGAGTTTAGCCAGAATGCTGATTGATCAGTAGTGTCTGTCAGGGAACTAGCCATGGTGGTGGTAAAAAGGCAGAACACATGCCGTATCATTTAAAAACTTGGGAAATTCCAAGTTCCAAAGTACTAGACATCTGTGTCATCTGGATTTTGAGTCATTGAGACACCGGGATCCTATTTCTGACTTCTCCAATAATTAGCAGCATGGTCTTCAAAAGGTCATTTCCTTCTTAAAGGTCATTATGAGTCTGTAAAATTTGAGTATTGTAGTAGATAATTGATAAGGTTTTATCCAGCTGAAATAGTCTTTGATTTTATAGGAAGTTTATAATGACTAAATCCTTAGAACATGCATACTCTTATATAATGGCATATTCCATCCTGATAGACCAGTACGTTTTTCTCCTCTTTTTCACTCAGATAGGTTACTTAAATAGGATACTAACTTGTATAAACAACATAACTATTTAAATGCCAGTATTCACTCTTTTTGTGTAAAATTTGAAGATGTGTTTTCCCTAACAGTTATCGGAAGCAGTCTGATTCTTATTTCTTCTTATTTTTCATGGTGATAGCAGTTGACCTACACAATGCATTCTGTACACTGAGCATATGCTGGTGATCATGCAAGTAGCACAGTAAAGGATCATAGAAGCAAACTATATGAAAAGAGAATCAAAAGGCCCTACAATTCTTGAAGTTACCAGGAATTTTTCTCCCTTGTATGACAAAAATAAAACCTTTTCATCATAGAAGGATTAAGACAGAGAAGAAAGAAGAAACACTCAGCTTGCATGTGTAGTCCCTGATAGCAGAAACTATGTCTGTCTTGCCAACCATTGTATCTCCAGTGATTTGTAGAACGTCTGGGACTAATTAATAGATAGATTCTGAATTTATGAATAAGTAAATGAATGCTGGCTAGAAGAAAAAAATGAAACACACCTAATCCTGAACCACAGAGATAACCACTGTTAACAGGAGGTGTACCCCCACCTAGACTTTTCACTGACAAACATATACATATTCATTTTAAAAAATCAGCTTTATTGAGTATAGTTTATGTATAATAATAGGCATCAAGCTTAGGGTACAGTTTAATGAGTTTTGACAGATGTATACAATCATGCAACCACAGCTACAGTCGAGATTATTTTCTTCATCCCCAGTGAGTCTCGTGACACTTCATAGTCAATCTTTTATCCCTTCTTCTGGCCCCTTGCAACCATTGATCTGATTTCAAACTAATCTGGAATCACACAGTATGTAGTCTTTTATATCTGGCTTCTTTCATATGGCATAAAGCCTTTGAGATCCGTCCATATTGTTGTGTGTCATTAGTTTGTTCCTGATCCCTTTGTTGGTTATGTAACAATTTGTTCATCCATTCACCAGCTGATGGATGTTGAACTTTCCAGTTTTGACTATTGTTATGAAGCACTTAGCATTCCTGCTCAAGTCTTTATATGGACATATGTTTTCCTTTCTGTTGGGTAAATATCTAGGAATGGAAATGCAGAGTTAAATTTTAACTTTATACGAAATTGTTGACTGTCTTCCAAAGTGGTTGTATTATTTTGCATTCCCACCAGCAATGTGTGAGAGCAAAACTAGTGGTTGTCTTTCTTAATTTTAGTCATGCTAAATGGGCATGTAGAAGTATCTCATTGTGGTTTTAATTTGTATTTACCTTCTGACTAATGATGTTGACTATCCTTTCCTGTGTTTATTTTGCCATCTGTATATTATTTCTTAGTGAAGTGTCTGTTCAGATTATTTTTTTCTTTTTTTAAATCTAGTTGTTTATCTTTCTGTAATGGAGTTGAATGGGTTATTTATATATGCTGGTTACAAGTCCTTTATCAGATGTATACTTATCACATATTTTGCCCAGTGTGGAATTTGCCTTTTCATTTTCATTACAGTGTCTTTTTAGGAGCAAAGAATTTTAATGTTGATGAAGCCCCATTTGAAAATTCTTTATGGTTTCTCTTTTTGATAGCCTATGGATGAAATTTTTCTCTAACCCAAGGTTACATGGATTTCCTTCTATTTTATCTTCTAGAATTACTTTTTAGCTCTTACATTTAATTTATGATTCATTTTGAGTTAATTTTTGTGACTGGTATGAAGTAAGAGTTGAGGTTCATTTTTTAATATGGACACATCCAATTGTGCCAGTAACATTTGTTTGAAAGGATAATACCTTTCCCCACTGAATTACCTTGGTTCCTTTGTCAAAAATCAATTAACCAATTATGTCTGAATCCATTTCTGATATTCTGTTCTGTTCCATTGATTTAAATGTTATCCGTATGCCAAAACAGTCCTGTCTTAAGACTGCAGCTTTACAAATAACTCAATTTCATTTCTTTTTATGTCTGAGTAATATTCCATCGTATATATGTGCCACATCTTCTTTATCCATTCATCTGTTGATGGACACTTAGGTTGCTTCCATGTCCCTAGAGTCTGTCATACAGAGTGAAGTAAGTCAGAAAGAGAAAAACAAATACTGTATGCTAACACATATATATGGAATCTAAGAAAAAAAAAAAAAGGTCATGAAGAACCTAGGGGTAAGACGGGAATAAAGACACAGACCTACTAGAGAATGGACTTGAGGATATGGGGAGGGGGAAGGGTAAGCTGGGACAAAGTGAGAGAGTGGCATGGACATATATACACTACCAAACGTAAAATAGATAGCTAGTGGGAAGCAGCCTCGTAGCACAGGGAGATCAGCTCGGTGGTTTGTGACCACCTAGAGGGGTGGGATAGGGAGGGTGGGAGGGAGACGCAAGAGGGAGGGGATATGGGGATATGGGGATATATGTATACGTACAGCTGATTCACTTTGTTATGTAGCAGCAGCTAACACACCATTGTAAAGCAATTATACTCCAATAAAGGTGTTAAAAAAAAAAAAAAAAGACTGCAGCTTTATAAAGCGTCCAAACAAGTAGTTTAATCTTTCAACCTTTTTTCAAAATCGTTTTGCTTATTCTAGGTTGTTTGTGTTATTTGCAATTTCCACAAAAAATGATTATTGGGATTTATATGAACCTATTTATTAGTGTGGGGAGAATTGACAGCTTAAAAATATTGTCTTCTGATTCATGAACATGATACGTATCTCCCTTTATTCACATCTTTAAAAAATTTTTTTCAGCAATATTTTCTAATATTCAGTGTACAGACATTTCCATGTTTTGTTAAATATACCTCTAAGCACTCATGCTTTTTGATGCCATTATAAATTATACGTGTGTGTATATATATATATATATATATATATACACACATATATATTTTTTAAATTTCACTTTCTAACTGTTCATTGCTGGTGTATAGAGAAACAATAAAAACTATTTTGGACATTTATCTGGTATTATTCAGATTAAGAAATTTATATTTCTTTCCTAGTTTGCTGAAAGTTTTTTTTTTTGAATCACCAATAAATATTGGATTTTTTCAAATGCTTGTTCTACATTGGTCAAGATAGCATGGATTTTCTTATTAGTATATTAACAAGAATGTTAGTATATTAAGATGATAGATAACATTGATAGATTTTGGAATGTTGTTACACAATAAAGAATTTGTCTGATCTTTGTACTTCGTTCCTGGAATGGAACTTCTAACCTTGGTAATTTCCTGGTTGATAGAAGTGTCCTGTTATTCATGGTGAGTCCCTGGGAATGTACCTGAATTTTTGCTAATGAGGTGATTCATGAGGAGTTCCTAGATATATAGTTTCAGAGTGGAAGCTGGCCTTGATGGAAAGACCACTATGGTATTAAGAGGCTTGGGGTTTTAAGCCAGCTGATGTCAGCCTGACTTCTGGGGAGAGAACAGGAGCTGGAGATTGAGTTCAATCACATGCCGAGTGATTCTATCCATCATGCCTATTTAATGAAATCCCAATAAAAATTCTGGACACCAAAGTTTCGTTGAGCTTCCTGGTTAATTAACACATCAGTATGACAGGAGGGTGACATGCCCTGACTCAATGGAGAGAGAACATGAAATCTTCATGTTCAGCATCCCTCCAGACTTCATTCTATAAGTCACTTCTTTTGGCTGGTCCTGATTTGTATCCTTTATAACAAAACTGAAATTATTAGAAAAGCACTTTCCTGAGTTCTGTGAGTCATTCTAATGAACTATTGAACCCAAGAGGATAGTGCAAACCCTTGAATTTGCAGCCAGTTGGTCAAAAGTACAGGTAGCCTGGGGAGCCTGCAATTTATGGCATGTGTCTGAAGTCGTGGCAATCTTGTTAGGCACTGTGCTCTTAACCTGTGAAGTCTGTGCTAACTCAGGGTAGTAAGTGTCAGAATTACATTGTGATATTGAAAATGTTGAACTAATTTTTTATTCCTGAAAAAAAAATTCCACCTACTCATAAAGACTTATCCTTTTAAAATATCACTGAATTCATTCTGTTAATATTTTATTAAGGAACTTTTCATCTATGCTCATGAGAGATGTTGTTCTATATCCTTCTTTTCCTTTAATGTGTTTTAATGGTTTTGATGTCAGGGTAAGGCTATATTCATAAAACATATTGGTAAGTGTTATCTCTTTCTATATTTATCTGAAGTGTTTGCGTAGGATTGGTACTATTTCTTGCTTAAATATTTGGTTGAATTCATCATTAAAGTTACATGGGCCTGGACTTTGATTTGTGGGAAAGTTTCTAAGTATGGATTCAAGAACTTTAAATAGATATAGTGTTCTAGTTATCTATTTCTTCTTCAGTGAGCCTGTAGTTTGTGTCATTCTAGTACTTAATACATTTAATCTTAGTTGTCAAAATTTTTGTCACAAAGTTATTTGTGATGTGATATTCTCTTATTATTCATTTAATGACTATAAGATCTATAATGATGTCCCCTTTTTCATTCCTGATATTGATAATTTCTGTCCTTCTACATTCCTGTTAAATCTGGCTAGGGTTCTGTCAAATTTTGCTCCTTTCAAAAAATCAGATTTTTGTTTTATTAATTTTCTCAATTATTTGCTTGCTTTCTATTTCTTTGATCTTCATTCTTAACCTGAGTGTTTCCTTTTTTTTTCTACTTACATTAGATTTTCTTTGATCTTCTTTTTCTAGTTTTCATGTCTTTTTTTATGTATTTTTTAGCTTTTATGTATTATGCATTGACTTGAGACCGTTCTTCTTTTCTAAAATAAGTGTATAATGCCATAAATTTCAGTCTAAGCACTGGTTTACCTGGATCCTACAGTTTTGTCTTTTTTTTTTTATCTTCACTCAATTCAGAATGTTTTTTAACCTCCTCTGTGACTTCTTCTTGGACTCATGGATTATTCAGATGTGTGTTGTTTAATTTCAAATATTTGAGGATTTTTTGGAAAACATTTCTGTTTTCTAGTTTAATTTCATTTTTGTCAGAGAATGTACTCTGTAAATTTTCAATCACTTTAAGTTTATTTAGATTTTTAGGATGCCTAGAATGTTACCTAGCACTACATTTTTACTTGAAAGAATATGGATTCTGTTGCTGTCCTGTGCTAATATTCCTTTGACGTCTACTTTATTTGATTTTTAATATAGATACTTCAAACTTCTGTTTAGTGTTACCATGGTATACTTTCTTCCCATTCTCTTACTTTAATCTTATCTTGGCTTTATAGTTAATTGTTTGTAGGCATCATACAGTTCAGTCTTGCTATTTGCTATACAGTCTATTATGTCCTTTTTTTTTTTGGAGTTTGATTGTTTATACTTAATTATGGATATGGATAGCTTTATAGCTAATGTTATGCTATTTGCTTTCTATTTGTACCATCTGTTCTTTGTTCACTTTTTCTTGTTTACTTTTCTTTTTTTAATCAAGCATTTTCTATGATTTTATTTAGCCTCTACTATTTGTTTACCAGTTAATCGTCTTTTTCATTTTTTTAGTGATTAGTTGCTCTAGGGTTTATGGTATACATCTTGAACTTATTACAGTTTATCTTCAAGTAATACTGTATCAAGTTACGTATTATATAAAAGCTTTGCAATAGCATACTTCCATTTCCCTTATTCTGGCCTTCGTGCTGTTGTTTTCATAAATTTTTACTTCTGCATATGTTACAAACTCCACAAAACACTGCTAACATGTTTTCTTTTAAACAGATAATTATCCTTTAACAATATTTAAAATTATGTAAAAAAAGGGACATACACGAAATGTATGTGAATTATTAATTTTAAAATTTATTTCCTAAGGCATGGCCTTGCATTATAATTTAGTTCAGTTACCTTCACCTTCCTCATCTTCAACTTCCGTGACTTAGAAAAATGTTAAAGGGCCCTTTTAAAACAGGGGTCTTGACAGTACTTTTGATAGTGCATCACTAGCAGTAAAAATATCATAAATATATATATCTATATGTAATATATTTATTCATAAATGTTATACATGTCTATACTTGTAGAATTCATTCATCGTCATGTACATACATAAGAAAAATAAACTCCAAAGAATAAAAAATAGAAATAGAATTCTAGTATCTTCTTCTCAAAACTCATAATGGATTATCTTTGCATCTCTAAGATGTATATTACCCATGTCAGAGACTGCTATTCTCAAATATAAAGTGGTATAAAATATGGCATGGACAGGCAAGGTAATGGACTTATTGACATCTATGGCAACTCAAAAAGGAGCAAAGTTATCACTCACATGTTATATCTAAGGAAACTGAGGCTTATATATGTAAGACACCCACCTAAGATCCCATATTAGATAGAGAGGAGTACAATTTATTTTTATTTATTTATTTTTTTATAAATTTATTTATTTTATTTATTTATTTTTGGCTGCATTGGGTCTTCATTGCTGCACGCGGGCTTTCTCTAGTTGTGGCGAGCCGGGGCTACTCTTCGTTGCGGTGCGCGGGCTTCTCATTGTGGTGGCTTCTCTTGTTGCCGAGCATGGGCTCTAGGCACGCGGGCTTCAGTAGTTGTGGCACGCGGGCTCTAGAGCGCGAGCTCAGTAGTTGGGATGCACAGGCTTAGTTGCTCCACGGCATGTGGGATCTTCCCGGACCAGGGCTCGAACCCGTGCCCCTTACATTGGCAGGCGGATTCTCAACCACTGCACCACCAGGGAAGCGCAGGAGTACAATTTAAATGCAAGTTTCCTCATTTTGAATCTAATTAACTTTCCTTGGCACCACTGTGTCCCACCCTTTAAAAAATGATACTTTATGCCAGATATATATGGACAACATCATCAAGCAGCCTAATAACTGTCATTAACTCAAAACTCTTTCATAATATGATTAAAACCATAGATTCCAAAAAAATCACATAAGATATTTTATTAAATTAATACTATTTAATAATGAAATTGTAACCATGTTAGAATATATAGATGACATTTAATCCTGTGTTTCTTTATCATTTGCCTTTAATTCTTTCATTTCAGGTATGAGAGAAAGTAAGGTCAGTGGGAATTAACTTTTCATTTCCAATTAATAAGGGGAGGTTTGTGGAGAAACGTTGGCCTAAAAGAGTGGCATGGAATTGGGCTACAAGGAGGGAGGGAGAGTATTTGGAGACTAGAGGCATCTTTAGGGGAGGTCCCAAATCCCAACTTCTATCCACCAAGTAATCACGTAGAGCAGACAGTGAAAATCTGGACCAGATTCAGTCACTGACCTGGAGATGAAATTCTCCATTTTCCATTATCAACTCAGACAGAAATCCACTCCCCCTGGAGCCATACTTAGCCAACTTGCTATCTCCTTCTACCCTGCCTGGTTCATAAACACAGATACAGGCATGGAGGTGCACAGCCCCAGGACTCTCTTTCCCAAAAGGCAAACTATTTTTATACAAGATCAAGCAGAGTGCAGGGACCAGAAATGGTTGTAGTAAATAAAATAACAATATTAAATCCTGTTCACAGTTCTGTGAGTGATGGGTAAAAGGAGATAAGAAGAGAAGACGAAGAATCAGAGCTGAAAATCTTCAGCCCACTGGCTATAGTAAAGTAAATACATTTTAGAGAGGTGCAGTTTGGTATAGGAGAAAGAGCATGGGCTTGACAGCGGCGAGACCTGTGTTTATGCTCCCAGTTCTACCATTTCCCATGGCTAGATTTTTAGCATACCACCTCACCTTTATTGGCCCCAGTTACTTGACATTTCAAAGGAGAATACAGTTGTTGATGTCACCGTAAAGTTGTTCTGGATATTAATGTTAGAATAAATATGAGATTGCTTAGGTAGCGTTTAATATTTACCTTCTACTCATTCTCCAGGGTCATGATGAAGTCCTTCATCTAAAGTGCCCATTTCCTCTTCCTAAATCCTTTAGAACCATTAGTAGCCACATTACAAAGAGTAAAATGAAATGGATGAGATTTATTATGACATTTCGTTAAACTCCACATATCAAAAATACCAGCACTTCAGCATGCAGCTAATATAAACAGTATTACAGATATTTTACACTCCTTTTTCGATACTTATCAATATATGGTGGGTACTTCATACTTACAGCACATATCAGTTCAGACTAGCTGTATTTCAGTTTCTCAGCAGCCACATGTGGCTAGCCACTGCCACTCTCAAGAACTAGTCCAAGAGAAAACAACTTTCCTCCTTTCTGTGGACTGTATGCTTTCCTAGAGGCATTCTTGAGTGGCAACAACTATACAGTGACCTGGGGAAGACTCTACAGTACCAGCTTAGTTTTCGAGATTTAATCATCTTAACTAACTTTCTTAATAGCTGAGATTCAAACATCCGATTGAAAATAGGACTTGACCTTTAAAGGTCACGCTAGCCCTGATTCAGTGCCCCATGGATACTTTGAAAGGCATCCCCAGTTGTTCAGATAAACAAAGCTGGGAAGAGAGATTAGAAGCCTAGTGCTGTCCTTTAACTATGCAACACTGTTCAAGAGCTGCAATGTTATTCGATTCTAAGGGTTCTGTTTGTGCTGCATGATTGCAGAAATGCCCAAGTGTATCAGACCCTTGCTCAGTCTACCATAGCCTAAATTTGGCAGGCTCACTAAGGCGTGGAGGATTATGCAGCTTAAATTGGATGAGAATGGTGATGGCTGATAAAAAATATCAACAGCAACAAAAATCAAAAACAAACATCAAACAGACATTCCTCCATCCACCAATGTAATAATATCTTATCTCAAGTCTCTAGACCAGTCCAAAGATCTCTTAGAGCCTCTTAGAGCCAGACAATCTCAACTGAATCTGTTAGCCCTGAAATTTCTTAGCTGTTAACGTGTGGGAAAGGTGTCCATGAGTCTCTAAAAGCACAGAAACCCTAAGAGGGGTCTAGATTCCCCTATGTTTCTGCAGAAGCCTGTGTGATACTTTAGTAGGCAGTGGACGCACACTGATCCTATCTAAGGTGGATGGCAACGTCCTGGGAGACAGATGTTTGAGCAATGAATTCCAGGCACAGCCAAATAGGACCAGCACTTAGAGGGGCATTTGTTTGCAGAGGAGAAATGCAGTTCTCATTCTACTAGAGCCCTGGAGAGCAGCGGAATATCAACGCAGCTCTCTGGGAGCACATGCCACCTTGTTTGAGCTTGTGATGAACAGGCGTAACTATTCTGACTTGAAAATAATGCATGCTGCAAGTGCTTGAAAATGGCTTGGAAAAACACCTCCGTGCTTCTTCCCAGCTCACAAGCTGCATTTTGTGAAAACAGGAAGAGGAACAAGGAACTTGGTCTGATTCTAACTCATTGATCAAGGGACTTTGTAGCTAGTCTTGTCTGTGAAATATCAATGGGAAATGAAGGGTCCCTTCCTTGCTCAGGGAACCCCTTGGCTGCCTTCAGAGGAGATCTACAGAGAGTGCAGGACATATCTTGGCCTACCCTGGGTGGCCTGTCAGGGATTTGGGGAACCAGCCAGAGCTGGAGCCCTTTTACTGGGCCCTTTTTCAGATCCCAGGTTCATTTCTACTTACAGGTAATTTTTTTTTTTTTAACAGAGTGAATGTAAAAAACAAGGTAGGGGAGGGGGCTCCTCTCACTCATAGGCTTTACCTTCCCCACTCTACGTGGTAAAAAATGGTAACGTAGATACCAGGGGAATATTTTCCACTGTTTGGCTGTTTCATAATCCAGGTTAATGCACCAAGCAGAAAACATTCTGGTTGCTCGTCATATGTTAGAACTTTTGATTGTTGTAGGCAGAAAAAAATAAAAAGAGAGAAAAGATTGGATTGGATTAGTTGTTGGTAAACCTAGGTATATTGGTTATTCATTCATTCACTCAACAGCCATTTGCTGAGGGCATGTTCTGTGTCAGATGATATCCTAGGTTCTGAGTTTTAATTTTGAAACTGTCTTAGGCCACTTTTTGAACCTTCATTCCCTTGACAATGAGATAATACACAATCTGATTTCATCATACACTGGATTGAGAATTACGTAATATTTTTATTACTAAATTTTCTAAGCTAAATATTATTGGGCCAATTTTACATGTGTAAAATGTGTAAGGTTCAGCAGTATTTAAGAATCTCTCTGATAAAGTATTCTGGGATTCTGAAGCAAACCTGAGAAAGATGTACGAAAAATATTATCTCCACATTGAAGATGAAGATACAGCTTCTAAGAGGTTGCTAAGAGTGACACAGTTAGTGGTGAAAGTGAATATCCTGAGTGTTACCCAGTGCTTTTTGGGTGAAAGTTTTAAAAATTATTTAAAATTTAAAATGACTTATGTGTGTGTTTTCCTAGGAGAGACTAATGGCCAGGTGTGATTAGGGTGAGATAGGTTGGTGATGTGGACCTTTGTTGGAGCATTTATCTCTTCATATTTCACCCCAGTTTTCTTCGTAGGAGCCACCTTTTTCCCTTAATCCCTCTGGTTGAGGTGATTCCCTGAATTTGGAGCGCAAGAGGACCATGAGGGAGAGTCAGCAATGGGAATACAGCCCTATCACAGCCAATTGGACACAGTCTTAGGGCTTTGATTGGGATTTGGGGGGAGCAGTTAACATTTGTCTGCCAGCTATGTGTGGAGAAAGTCTGTCTGAGCACTTGGCCAACCCAGAGAAAGAACTGAGAGAGGCAGGATGAATCCTGATGACATGGAGCCAAACCCAAAGCTAGTTCTACATCTGTTTTTTTCAGTTACACGATCCAACAAATTTCTTTCTTTCTTTTCTTTTTCTTTTCTTTTTTTTTGCTTCAGCTGGTTTCATATGAGTCTCTTGTCATTTATAAGCAAGAGAGTGCTAACTGATACAGCAACTTTGATTAACTACTCCCGTTCAAAGCCTGTCTGAAGTTGTTGTAACCCCCTGGAGTGTGTAGTGACCCTGCAAGATGATGAACATGGAAAAGTATATGGCTTGGTTGTATCATGGTCTGATTATTTAACAGTGTTATTATCAGCAAGATCTTATACAGGCAGAAGTCCTAGCAGAGAACAATGACTAAATTCATTAACCATGGCTTTGTTTACCCTCTCATTGTTTAATCAAACAGACACTAATTTGTTTCTTGGGATACCTGTCCCTAGAAAAGCCTGCAGTGTGCACCTATCAATGACAGAGAATTTGATGTCTACAACTATGTCTGGATTTAATAAATACTGTATTTCACACCAGGATCAGCAGGGATCCAGGCTCCATAAGCGATTTTCTGTGTGGATATTTGTAATAAAACACAGAGGATGAGAAAAGTTATGCAGTGTTTGACCTTCAGAGTAGAAAGTTAAAGATATCCTTAATTCACAATTAGAGAATTCTTTTTATTTGATCTTGCCATCAGACAGGCATGCTTTTATCTCAGATATCTACAGAGGAACTTCATCCATCTCAGGGAGAGAACATGCAGGGCTGACACTTAGGTTTCATCTCCAGTGACAAATCTAATTGATTGGTAGTTTCTGCCTAGAGGGCTGTGCTAAGAAGAGTTTGGGGGTATTGTGGGAGAGGGTTCCATAATCAGCAGTGGTTGCCCCAGGCAAGAGGTAGACAAGAGGTAACACCAAGGAGACACTGAGACATATGGAAAATCTAGAATATCTGGTGGTTTGAAACAAAATACAGATTAGCCAGCTAAGCTCAAGCTAACTGCAATAGAATTCAATTATAAACAGTGGCAAAAGGATATTTTTGTCATAAAATAACAAGTTAACCATACCTTCTCAAAAGCAGTAACCCTGAGCCTAGAGAGAAAATGTGTTTATATGCCAGTTTAATATCACTATGGACTCAAGTAGATGAGGCTTGCAGTCTTGTGTCAGTTTGCAAAAGTGCAACCCAACCTAGCCAAGCATAAAAGAGAACATCAACTAAGAACTGACTTACAGGGCTGGGTTTCTAGCCAAACTTCAGCCCTTCCTACCTGTGTGTTCTTAAGCAAATCATTCTACCTCTCTGATCCTCAGTTTCTTCATTCATGATAGTGGAGACAACATGTGACTCATGGCTTTTTTGGGAAGTTTTTAAAATTAACTGTTAAAATTAAATAGTATTTGTGAAGCTGTTAGCAAACTTTCTGGCACATTATAAGCATGAAACAAGTGGCAAAAAATAACAGCAGTGCTAGTGATATCATTTTGTCTAACCCCATCAGTGATGGTGGCATGGTTAGAATTTGTCAGCATGGGATACTCATGGTGTAGAAGTAGCATATACAATTGGGGTATAGGGAAGCTTTCACCATTCAAAAAATAAACATACAAACAAAAGCTCTCTGCCTTGTGTCATCCACTTTGTTTTAATGACGTCTAATTAGAGGTGGTAGGAAATCATGGTTAAGTGCATTGAACTGTGAGCTCAACTGTATGATTTTAATTTCAGTTTGATACTAACTCTTTTCTCATTGGGGATGACAGTCATAGCATCTACCTATTGAGATTTTTGAGAAGATTAAAGATTACATGAGTTAGTATGTGGAAAGTAGTTGGAGACATGTCTGACCCAAAGTAAGTGTTCAATAAATGCTGTAATCAATAATTATATAATTCCTATTCAGAGGTATAACACCTCTAAGCATGCCTCCTATTGACTGAGGCTTACTGCATGTCAGGCTTCATGCTAAATGCTTACCTCATTTAATCATTACAGCGACCCTATTGGGATAAATGTTATTTCCTAAGGAGACTATATGTTCCCAAGGGCAGTGGTGTATTCACTGCTATAGACTCAATGTCTGACTCAGAAAAGGTGCTCAATAAATGAGTTCTGGATAAATTATTGGATCCCCATTTGCCAAATGAGGACACTGAGGCTTGGAGGGGTTAGTGTTAAGGGTATAATGTTCCTGATAAGGCTTACTGTGTGTCTTCCTGGGATGTGGTGGTGCCAGGTTTAGCCCCAAATCTGTTTGACTCCAAAGTCTGTTTCTCATATCCACTGTGCTCACTGACTTGAAAATAATTAGTGTTTATTCACACCTCAGGAAAAAAACGATGTCACCCAAATGGAAGACCATCTTACTGGGAGCAAGCTGTGGGACAAATGTGAGCTCATCTTTCCCATCCCCCACCCCCAATAACCATGTTTATCTAGATGGTATTAACTTCAAAACTATAAATCAACAGGGCAAGGCTTTGTACCGAAAATAAATCACTGGATGGAATAGATTTGCAAGCTGAGTGAGAGGGATTTCTTGTTCTTTAGCCTTGGAGGTATTTATGAATGGACATGAGGTAGGCTATCAGGGAATGAGGTGTAGTGTAGGAATCCCCAGACATTTAGCACAAACAGGTATTGCCATCTGATCATGCAAGGTCAGAGCTGAACAGAAGACTGGAGAGATGGTTCGATCCAACCACCTAATTAATAGACTATATTAATTTTCCATTGCTGTGCATCAAATTCCCACAAATTTAGTGTCTTAAGAAACACATATTTATTGCCTTACAGTTTCTGTAGGTCAGAATTCCAGGCATGCGGTGACTTGATTCTTCACTCAGGGTCTCAGCAGATTGAAACCAAGGGATCAGCTGAGGCTGTGATTGTCATGTGGAACTTGGTGTCCTCTTCTGAGCTCAGAGGTATAGGCAGAACCCATTTTCCTGTGGTACTAAGGTTCCTGTTTTCCTGCTAGCTGTCAATCAGGGACTACTTTTAGCTCCTAGAGACCACCCTTGTTCTTTGCTATATAACGTAATCACAGGAGTGCTAGTGCATCATATTCACGGGTTATATTCCCTCTTAAAGGAGAGGGGATTATACAAGGGCAAGGGTCACTGGGGATCAAAAATAGAATTCTGCCTACCAAATAAGTTGAGAACACATGGGCCAGAGGACAAATAGACTTGATTTGTCTGGGGATCAGAGCTTAACTAGTGACAGAACTGGATTAATGGCCATTCACTTGGCTCCAAGTTCATCTCTCTACTTCTGCTCTCTGTAAATCAAATGCTTCAAAGTTGTGTATCTAAAAGTTAATCATCCTGATTTATAATGCTATATTATTCAGGATACATTTAGTAGCAAGTGGCAAAACCCAAATGAAACTGGCTTAAATAGAAAGGAAAGTTATTGGCTCATAGGATGAAATATCTGTCTGTGACTTAAGGCACCTCTGGATCTATTTTGTGGGTAAGCGTTCCTCCATGTTGCCCTCAGTCTCAGTCAGGCCTCCTCATTGCGGTGGCAAAGGTAATCGCCAGAACTGCAGGCTTCGATTCTGCCAGCTAAGTAGCTCCACTATTATTATTTTGGTTTTAGGAGTACTTTTTAATAATGGTTGCAGTAAATGTTCTGGGGCTGACTCTGTACCAATCTGTGTCAATACTCGTCTCTCATCCAATCACAGTGACCATTGGGATAGAACACCCTGATTGGCCAGCCTTGGTTATATGCCCTAGAGCTGGGGGGTAGAATCAGCACCTGAAGGACCAAAAGAACTGAGAAATTTAGAAGGCTGGTTTCCCAAAGGAAAATAAAGATCCTTTAGCTGAAGAGGAAAATGGATGCCAGCCAGTCAAATGCTACCAATAGCCTATGTAGGGCTCCCCCTAGTGGAATGTGGCAGAGAGTGAGAGCTGGGGTAGGGTAGGCCTATTAGAGGGATGTGAGAACAGAGGAGAGAAGGAATAGATTGTTCTATCATTAAACCACCAAAACCATATTTAACAGAAAAATAGAGAACCGTCTTGATGAGTTTGAATACCTGGGTTCAAGTTGTGGGTCCATTATTATAAAGTATTATCTTTATGCAAGTCATACTAAATCCTTGAGCCTACTTTCTTTTCTGTAAAGTGGGGCTACCTGCTGTGCCTACCTCATCTTTCAGTCACTGCCAAAAATAAGGTTTCAAAAAAACAAAGCAAAACAAGGGAGAGACTATCTGCGATTTCAAAAGGCTTACATATGCTGAATTATTAATTCAAGTAGAATATTGAAATTTGCAATAATGTTATCCCTTGAGCCTGAGCCAGCAGGATAGTATGCTCCTGAATACCTTTCTAAAACCCTTTTTAGAAGTCATATTCCACCAGGGTAATGGCCTGGGCAAGCTCAGACCTAAGGCAGCTGAAACTTTGGCAACACGAAAGAAACAGGGAGGAGAGAGAGTGAAAGCTGAGCATGTTTAGCAAAACAAATCTGCATGTACTCATGTCCAAAGACATCCACTCTCATGGCTGGGGGAGCCAGTTGGTAGACCGGGAAGGGTGCATATCCTGGTCAAGGTGTTCGTAGGTGATGACATGGCTCCAGAATTTCAGTGTGTTTGCTAAAAGAACACAGCCATAGCTGAAGATACTGAGAGCGTGATTCACATACATAAATAAGCTTCATAAAAGGCAGAAAGTGAGGAGTATCAATAGACTTAAAGATTGAAGGGCTTAGGAAGAACTCCTGTTTATTCAATAAATATATACGACTCCTCCCATGCAAAGGGCTAGGTAGCATGGTGACTATGAGCTTGGCTTCTGTAGCAAGGTGACTGGGTTTGAATCCTGGTTCTGGGTAGGTGACACTGGGCAATTTGTTTAACCTCCTCCGTTTTCCTCATCATAAAATGGGAGTTATGGTCATAATAACAGTACTGATGTCACAGGACTGTATGAAGGATTAAATGAAATATTATTTGTGAAGCACAGAGAATAGTTCCTAGGACATAGGGCATGGTTAATACATACCCACCATACTTGTATGTACCAAGATCTCATCACAAAGGTATCTTTTGTGCCTTTGAGTTTTAGTTCTAGCTCAAGAAATATACATTAAACAATAATATCACCAATAATTGTTTAATTACAATGATGATACATGTTATGAAGGAGACATTAAGGGTTGTGAGGGAATTGATATCAGGAGACCTATCTTGGTCTGGAGGTCAGAGAAGTGACATTTACCCTGATACCTACAGGGTGAGCAGGACTTGGCTAGTAATGGGAGGTGGCTTCTGACAGAGGGAACAGCTAGCACAAAGGCCTAGGGGCATAAAGGAACTTTGTGAACTCTAGTAATTGGAAGGGGGTCAGTGTGGTTGTAGTGGAGGAGGAGACGTGATATTAGGGAGGAAGATCATGTGCATCCTTGCACGCTTCATGTTCAAGTATTTTATCCAGACTGAAGTCATGCAGGATATGACATGTGAATTAAATATTTAAGGAGAGGTCAGATTTGGTTATGCAG
This sequence comes from Leucopleurus acutus, assembly GCF_964270905.1. Taxonomy (NCBI): domain Eukaryota; kingdom Metazoa; phylum Chordata; class Mammalia; order Artiodactyla; family Delphinidae; genus Leucopleurus; species Leucopleurus acutus. The sequence goes on from NC_139150.1 coordinate 15,039,178, forward strand.
AAGTGAAGGGTTGCTGGGAGAAAAAGACATGGCAGTGGAGGGCCCAGTCTGATTAAGGGCACAGAGAGAGGGACACTGGGAACCAGGAGCCAGTGAGCGTTAATTTTTGCTAACAGAGAAGGTACAGAGGTGATAATTAGATATAAATAAGATAGTAAAGAACACAGAGGCCAGATGATGGAGGGCACTGAATTCTGGGCAGAAAGGTTCTGATTTTGATATTTTGGTATATAAGTAACATCCTCCAGGTTCTGGATGAATAGAATGGTGGATTAGAGTTGTGTTTTGACCATATTGTCCCAGGAGGTTTGGGAAAAAGTAAGGATGGAGAGGGAAGTGGGGGGTGGGGTGGGGAGAGAGAGAGAGAGGAGAGAGAGAGAGAGGGGGGGGGGAGGAGAGGGAGAGGGAGAATGAGAATGAATTTTAATTTTATTCAATTAGGAGATGCTCATAAAAACCTAGATGGAAGGCTTGAATGTTGCTCATACAAAGTAATCACTCAGTAAATATTAGTTATTAATTCAACTGCTTTTAAAACAAAATAAAAATAACTCAATAGGTGCCAAATGTTATACCTCATACAGAGGCAAATTTTTCCTCCTCTTAGCTCTTGTAGCATCTCCTGTAGATCTTGCACATGCCACTAATTTCTATGGTGCATTGTGATTGTTTAGGGATAAGTTTGACTTGGCAATGGACTTCAGACTCCTAGAAGACAGAGACCAGGGAAGATATTTATTTCTGAATCCTTCACATCACTTTACATTCAGTAGGCACTTAACAAAGGTAGACTTTTCCTGCCTTTGTTCAGTCTATTCTGAACCCAAAGCACCCCAGATTAAGGGATTTTAACTCCTTTGAGATTTGACAGAGTAGTAAACTTAAACTTTTGATGCAGTAGCAGGTGGCTCAGAGTCCTGCACAAATAGGGCCAAAACTTATCTTTATTTAAGAAGAGGAAAGTGAAACTTCCAGTTCAACCCTGAACATTTATCTATATTTCTTGTTTATTTCTAGAAAAAAAAAAAAGGCTGTTTACCTTTTGTTTTGTTTTCTCTGTTGGCTTTCCTTTTACAATTTTTTAACCTCAAATCTAAATGAAGCAATCTATAAAATCTAAGGTCAGGCTGAAGACCGTAAAAGTCATCTACTCTATATGTCCTGAATCTGGGGTCCAGGTGTAGACCTCCGTGAATGAGACTGGCAAAGAGGCATTCAATGAAATTCCATGCAAAATGTTGTGGCCATTTTAAAAACATATTTTTCACAAGAGAGAGGGTCCATAGAAATTGTGAGGTTCTCAAAGGAGTCCATGACTCTAAAAATATAATCCAGTGCTTATCAAACCATCATGTTTTGAAGACTAAAAAGGAGCCATCCCATTGTCTCACTAAATGTCCTTGGAAAAAGGTCCCATTCTAATATCACCCAAAATCTATAGACAGGAAGTTCTTTCCTAAGTCTATCCTAATCCTTTGGCACCTCCCTCCCCATGCAATCCCTTGGTAAATTCAGTGGAAATAGCAAACAGCTGCTCACCAACACCCACCCCAAAGAAAGAACAAGACATTTCTCACATATCTCAAGCTGCCTTAAATGTTCTTTCTTTGGCAAAGAAGAAAAAAAAAAGAAATATATTTTTGGCCTCTAAACCTTTTCCCACCCGTGTGCATTTCTGCAGAAATGTTATCCATATGGTTCCGATTGCTTCCTCCATAAGTCATTAGGAATGCTTTGCACTGAGAACTTTTCTGATGACCGAAGAGTCTTTGGAGACTTTAAAAATGGCCCTTTTAGCCTTTCTTCATAGAAACAAGGAAGCTAAACAGAGTCAAATGCAAATGAACTAAGACCTGGAAAGGTTGAAGTTTTATTCAAAATTCAGAAACCATGAGACTTAAATATATCCATGCAAAGCCTACACCTCCTCCTCCAGGGACAAGAGCTGATAAATACTCCACTGGCACAGAGGATGCCATGGTCTCAGCCATTTAAGTTGATATTTAGGGTTGGATGCAGTGACCCCATTAAATCCTAAGCTCTTTCAATCACCCTGAAGCTTTCCCATTATTCCCAGGGGACACAGTAAAGATTTTAGAGTTAGATTTGGGTGTGGAATTCTTGACTCCATCACCTACTAGCTGTACCTTGTCATGCTATTACCTATCTCATACCTCATAGCATTTTTAAAATTATAAAAGATAATATAGCGAAGCCCCAAATGAAATGCCTGATGCATAGTAAAAGTTCAAAAATTCTCTCTCCTTTTTCTCTTTTTCTCTGTTTAGTAAATAATCGGTACTTGGAAGGGTTCCGTGTTTCCTGGGGGAAATGCTGACTGTGTGAGGTGTAGGAGAAGAAGATAGGAAAATGTTCCATAGTGTTAAGTCCCCTCTTTCTAAGTCATCTGGACCACAGCCATTTTGGGAGACTGATTAAGAGAGAAAAGCTAAGAGGAATCAGTCTGTACCTTGGTCCTCCTCTGAAGCTGCCTAACTAGATGTTTCAGACTGATTTCAGAACTTAATTCCCAGCAGGCCTGCTGTAGCCTAAAATCACTCAAGGAGGGATATTTGAGCTGGGAGATGATGGAGAAGCAGAGAGAAAGAGAGGGAAAAAATAAAGGAAGAGATGGAGTAGAAAGAGACAGAGAAGAAAAAAAAAAAAAGGCAGAAGAGAGGAAAGAAGAAAGGAAGGGGGCTTCCCTGGTGGCGCAGTGGTTGAGAGTCCGCCTGCCGATGTAGGGGACACGGGTTCGTGCACCGGCCTGGGAAGATCCCACATGCCGCGGAGCGGCTGGGCCCGTGAGCCATGGCCGCTGAGCCCGCGCGTCCGGAGCCTGTGCTCCGCAACGGGAGAGGCCGCAACAGTGAGAGGCCCGCGGAAAAAAAAAAAAAGGAAATAGCAAGAGGAGATAGCGACCTGGGGCTGCATACTGAGATGGATGGGAGAAGCAGTGTGTGTGGTGAGTGTATTTTTTTGTGGTTGGAATCAAAGGCTGAAATGTCTCAGGAATCATGGGCCAGGATCTGAACCTGAGCGGGGGAAGACGAGGGAAGGAGAAAATTGTCCAAGCAAAAAGGGAGGTGTTTCAAGCAGGCAGAGAGAGAAAAACCCTCCTTGGTCAGTGGCTGGAGAGCTGTCCGTGGTGCTGACTGCCCGTCATTTGCAGCAGACAGTAGGAGAGAGGAACTTTGAACTGGCTACTGCGTCTCTCTTCCCCGCCTCCTCTCCTCAGTCCTGCACTTCTCAGACCCAGGCTTGTTCTCTTTTCATCTCTTGTCCCTTTCCTCCTTGCCAGTTAAATATTTTTTTCCTCAAGTTCTCAATTCCTCACTCAAGAATTTCTTTTCCATTCGAGCGCGGTTTTGTCTGGGGAGGTGCCCGTGTGGGTCCGTTTCAAGACTCCTCTTCCTCTAATTAATTCACTAGCCCCTAGATCCTTTTAGGTCTAAGTATCACATCTCTCTCCTATCACCCTTCGGGTAATAATAACATTAGTAACAATAGCAACTGAAATTAAAGAGAACATGCTTTGAGCACGCAGTAGGTGCCAGGGAGTATTTCAAATGATCTTACATACATTAACTCATTTAAATATTACACCAACCATGTTAGATAGGTAGTTATATTATCCTGTTATACAGATGAGGAATTAGAGCTTAAGAGGTAAGTGAATTGACCAAGATCACATACCTACAGGATTCTCACTCATCTAGGGCCTGCACTTTTACTGAATCTGGGTTCCTTTAAATTTCTCATCACTTTTTCCTTATTGCTCCCTGCCCCTTCATCTGGTACCTTCGCCAATGCCTACACTTGCCTAAGCTTCCAGGGACTAGGAACCCTCATTGCTGATTTGGTTTAAATTAAAAAAGGAAGCAAAGTAAGCAAAAATACAGAATATGCGCTGTGTGAGAATTCAGAATGTGTTCTGGCCTTCTTTTCTGCTTTAGGCAGAGGCCCCGTGCCAGCAACCCCAGCCTGCATTTCAGGCTAAATTGGGAGTCTTTGGTTCTCTGTATTAATGCCTTAGCCCCCGTACCCTCGCCCCTTTCCTGCCTCTGGTGGTATTGAGAGAACTTTGTGTCCCCTCAGCGTCTCACTCCTACATCCTGCCCACGTAGAGAGAAGCACTTGCTTAATTCTGGGAGGTTACGTGGGCTCATGCGTACATATACAGAGAAACAAACAGTTTGAAGTACTCAGAGAGAGCCACGCAGATACAAACGGACCCACACGGGCACCTCCCCAGACAAAACCGCACTCGAATAATTACGCACAGACCCACAAGCACCCGCATACCTAGAAACAGATACCCGCGACGCACACAGCTACAGAAACGCTTAAGAGCATCACGATGCGGGGGTCTGCGCATACCCACCACACACAGTCCCTTTGGGTGCTCAGACTCGGAGAGACGCCACCCTATCCCCAGACCCACGAGACTCCCCAGTGGCTCAGCCTCAGCCCACCCAGGCCGCCCCTCCCTCCGAGGAGGCCTCCCTTCTCTCGTCCTCTCTCTTCTCCTCCTCCTCCGCCTAAAGATGTACAAAACACTCCTCAGAATAAACCCCGGCTCCTGGCTCCTCCCTGCCCGCCCCTAGGCAGCCGCTCCCCCATTCATCTTCGCCGGTCGCCGGGTAAGTCCCTCCCCCCGCGTAGCCCGGCCTCTGCTGCTCCCCGCCCGGAGACCGCGGCGCACTTGGACTTCCCTCTCCATTCGCTAGTCGCCTCGCTCCCGGGCCCCACGGCTGCGAACTGAGCTGGCGCGGAGTGGGGGGAGGAGGAAAGCGCAGGCGAGAGAGGGCGAGAGCGAGGGAGCCAGAGCCGGAGAGCCGGGAGACAGAGGCAGCAGGGACCGCCTTCCGGAGCCGGGATTCATGCCTGTCCTCGGGACCAGCGAAGGGGACTTTACGGCTGAGTATGAGCCAGGCTGCTAGGAGCCAGGTACCCCTACGCCTGCAGTCCCCGCGCCGTTCCCGGTATGCGAGCTGGACGCAGGGCTCTCCCAAGTTCCCTCCGAGCCGAATAAAAAGCGTCCGCGCGCAGCTCTCCGCCAAAGACGGACGTTGACTCCAGGTAAGGCGGCGCCGGGCGCCGCGCAGGCAGCCCCGCTGCCCTTGGAGACCGCCCGGGACCGCATTCGGGGCGCTCCCGCCCGCCCGGCCCCTCCCCCTCCCGGCCCCCTTCCGCGCTTCCCTCGGCCACCCCGACGCCTGCAAGTCCTCTCAGCTTTCCTGGGGGGGGGGGGGTGTCTCTGTATTCTGGGGCGCAGAGGGTTAAATGCGGGTCTTAGGAAGTGGCGTGTGTGCTCCCCGCGCGCTCCCGACGTGTGTACCATGGTGAGAACTTGATATGGTGCTAATGTGTGTTTGCGTGTGCGGCGTCGTTTGCGTTCGATGCGTGTGTTTGTGATGTATGTGTGTGTGTGTATGTATGTATAGGGGAGGGGGTGAAAAGAGGCCCTCTAACCTACTTAAGGCACGATGTGTCTGTGTGCATGCTTGTACGTGTATGTTTGTCTGCGCTCGTGTGTCTTTTTAATTAGGTCTCTCCAGCGTACAGGGAATGGGATCCTTACTATAGGATCACGTAGCCATCGGGAAACCCGCTGTGGATTCCCCTTGGGGCTCTGGGCTTGGGATTTGGGGAGGATTCCGGGGATCGGGATGGTACCTTATTTAGCCCAATATTGGTACCTTTGAAGGAAGATTTCTCCAAAGGATGGAGATCTGCTACACTTGTGAAAGAGAAATGGCCAAACCCTGAGGCAATGAGAGGCTGTCACTTTAAATTCCACACTGGGCAGATTCCAGGATTCTGATGGGAATTTGGAGTCACTGGGAGAAGTCGCAGGTGGACTCATCTGGGGCAAGTCTGGGATAGAGTCTACCCTGCCTCTCTGTTTGTAATCACAACAGCATTACAGCACCTCCTGCTTCTGTGCTCTGGGGGAGGATCTGGGCAAGTCTGTATGGATCCCCCTCCAGGGAAAGGAGAAAGGGTCCTCAGGGACTTGCTCATCCATCATAGCTACATAGAATCGCAGAGGAAATTTCATCTGGGGGCAGCTCTGAGAAATATGGTAGGAGATGGATGGGGTACTTCCCTAAGACAGATCCCTCTTTCCCTTCCCCATTGGGGAGACCCAAGGGAATCTTTTCCTGTACTATGCCTCCTCGTGGCTCCACTGGGCTTAGGAGGATCCTGGGAGAAGGCAGAGAGGCTGTGTGTGTGTGTGTGTGTGTGTGTGTGTGTGTGTGTGCGCGTGCGCGCGCGCTTCAATACTGAAGGAGACCTACAATTTGGGAACTGGTTGTGGGTGGAGAACTCATGGCGGAGTGTGGCGGTAATTGACTTAAACTGCTGTTGATCTGCACCTCACATCTCTTGCTTGGCTCCAACATACTGCCAAGGGCACACAGGGCTGGTGGGAAGAATCTCAGTAAGGAAGACAGTTCGAGCCAAGCCCCCCTTTCCTCTTCCCTCCACCTTCTAGGAGGCTGTCTAGGTAAGTCCTTTGGCCTCCCGGGCTAGGTCCTGCTAGGCTTGGACTCTGGGGCCAGCCATTGATTTGATTCCCGGATGTGTCTTAAAGGCTTGCCCTACTCAGCAAAAATGCTGAGTTTTACTGCTGTTAGCATGGCTTCCAGACTCGGCAGCTGTTACTTTCCCGAGGTAAGAGGCAGCCGTTCTGCTGTTAGGCAATGAGGCGCTGGAGGACAAGGGCTGAGATGCTGGGACCACAGCCTCTTGTCTACCTAGGCAGGAAGGGGCCAGTGGAATGGTCTTCTAGGGGAAAAAAGTAGAAATATACTTGTCTTAAAAACTTGTATGTATATATTTATTTTCTGGGGAGAGATAAAAGCAAACGTGTTCGCGGGAACCTGCCCTGGTGGGTGGGTGACTGTGCTACCTGCAGGCACTTGCAGACACACCGTTCTCTGGCCAGAGGCTGACACCTCAGGCTGAAGCTTCACGTGGCCACAAGGAATCTGCTTTGGGAAACTCATGTCAGAGCAGAGGTCCCCACTTCACTTTAGGTGGGGTGTGTGAAGGCAAAGGAGGAGACCCCATGTTAGGAACTGCTCTCATTTTCTCTCTTTTTTAATGCATAGACAATAGAAGCTGGACGGAATATTGAAGAGCAGAAGGGCAGGAGTCTGTAGCCAGAGAGACCATGAGAAGTCCCCAACATTCTCTAGCGAGTTGGTGGGATGCCCAGGGCTAGAACCTGTGATGCCTGACAGCCAGATCAATGTCTTTTCCTCTTGGCCACACTGCCCAGGGACTATATATTGCTCTCCACCCGTACCCTGCCACCATGTTCCCATCCAAGATAATCGATTATCTTCCCTCATCAAACTTCTCATTTCAGAGATGCATTTCAAAGCTGTTCATCTGGAAACATGACCTGGAGAGAAAGGGTCCAACGCTTTAATCACACTCCCAGTTAGACAGACAGAAACAGATAGACAGACACACACATGCACAGAACATACATTCCTTCTGTAATGCCTTCAGAGAATGACACACAGCTAGGGACCTAATGCGGCCCATGCCTAGTAGACAGAAGCCAGCAGAGCATCTGGACTGTACCTGAGCTCTTTATTAAGAAATGCTTTGCTTTCCCCGGAGCCAAGTGTCCACCCATCTAGGAATGCAAATACTTCAGGCAAGTTCATTTCTTTACATCAATGAGTCTCGTACCTCTATACAATCATACACATTGCCGTCACAGGAGCATGCACAAGCACACATACATACATGGCACTCACATGGACACATGCAGATTTAGAAATCTTTTCTACTTGGTATACTTCCCAGAAGAGAATTGCAACCTCTGCACCAAATTGCTTTCCCCTATATAAAAGCATCACCCACACGAAGACTGGGACTCATAGTCCCATGGAACGGGAAGTATAAAGCCCTGTGAAAGATGGGCTCTTAGGAAGTTTAGAATCATGTGCAAGCAAAAGTGTGCTCCCGGACTCCTAGCTGCTCTTTTTGGGGTGCAGGTGAGCATGGAGAAAAAACACATGGGTATTTCAGGCCCATCCGCAATAGAGCCTTTCCACACAGGCGTTTCCGGGGCTGGATGGCACTTTAGCTCCCAGAAGGGGGAGCTGTGACTCCATTTCAATCAAGAAGAAACAGATCAGAGATTCCAAATCAGCTGTTGAGCCCCTGTTGAGTTTAGACAGCCCAGCTCAGACTGCATTGAATATATTTGAAATTGTACAGGTGGGGACCTTAAAAACACTCTCCCCTGGTCAGTCCAAATAAGACATCTCCTTCTTAGTGCTTACAAGAGTTTATGCTTTTGACCAGAAAGTCCTCTGTTTCTCTGGAAAGGTCTTTGCCCAAGGGCCCTTCAGTTGTGGGAAGAGAAAATTTCTGATTTGCATCCTCTAGCTTATCCCCTCCCGATTCCTTAGATGAAATCACCAGTACCTATCACCTGACCAGGCCACTAGGGTTAGCCATATCCTACTCATCTTCTCCACCTGCGTCTGCCCTGCTAAAATCGAAAGATTAACAAACTGGCCACTGAACTCCCAGTAATCATATTAAAGACAAGATGGGGGTCATGTGAAGAGGGCGAATCTTCAAATGTCATTCTCCAAATAATTCCCCTCATTGTTTTCCATTGTAACCCCTTCTGCAAGGAGTACCTCTATCTTTCTCTTCTCCATTTTACAATGTCGGCCTCACATTTTTAATATCTTACCTGTGTTTCAGCATCCAGCTCAAATGACCCTTCCAAGAAGTCTTCCCCAAATCTTATTTTGTAATTAATCTCTTTCTACCCTATTCTTTCGTATAATTTTGTCTGAAACTCTGTTTTAGCTTGCGTCTCTCTTTGCCCTGTTTCATACCTCTGTGGGCCTGTGTCTCACTTGCCCTCTTCAATATGGTCTAAGATCTTAGGAGCATCTTTTTATCCCCAGGGACTGACACAGGGTAGTTGCTCTAGAAATGTTTGCTGTTACATTTGAAGCCCAGTTTGATCAACAGCTGTAATTTCTCTCTCTCTTTCCCTCTTTCTCTTTCTGATAATTGTGTCATATTCACTCAAGGCAATTCAATCATGGCTTCAAAATTATACCACCTGTACCAATAATGTAGGGCTACCAATGATGATACAGACAAGTAAACTTCTCTCCTACTTGGAAGTGAAAGTTTCCCTGCTGTGTTCCTGGGTCTTTAGTTTTGTTCTCATTTAATCTTCCTTCTCACCCAGTGAGGCAGACACAGCCCCTTTTAGTGAAGAGGAAAGTGAAATGCAGGATGTATAGGTCCCTTGCCCAAGAGGAGAGTGAAACTCAGTATGGCTAGGTCCCTTCACGTAACCAACAGAGCTAGAATTTGAACCTAAGTCCTCCTTGCTTCAGCATCTCTGCCTTTTCCAGTGTACCTCTGAGTTAATGGTAACTGTTGTGGGTGGCCAAGAGGATTGGGTTGCTCAGTAGTTGCTAGGAACAGTTGGGGGCATATTATTAACTCTTTGAAATTGATGTTTCATGACATTCATCAAAGAATCTCAGTGTTTTAAGGTTCCACTATAACCAAACCTTTCTCCTTATTCAAGAACCAAGAGTCCTTTTTGTAATATCCATAACACATGGCCACGCAGTCTTATTTTTAGTACTTTTAGCAACAGTGAACTCTTTGCCACACAAAGCAGCCTGTGTTGTCTAGGGAGAGCTTTGCTGGAATGTTTTCTCACCTTGACACTAAGTCTGCCTTCCATCCATAAGTCTCTAAAATCATATAACACAAGTATAATTCTCTTCCAGTCTTATAACCACAGATATTCTCTTTCAGACTAGATGGGCCTATTTTCACAGCCCTTTCTCCTGTAACATCCATTCAGGCCCCTCACCAAACTGTATGTTGTCCTGTGGGCATCATCTAGTTTATCTTACTTATGGGGTAAGCCACAAAAGGGAGAGGTGAAGTTGAGTGAGGATTAAAAGGAACGTTCATTCATTTAATGAGTCAGCAAATATTTATTGGCTGCCTACTATTTTTCAAGCATTGCTATAGACCAGTTCTGTCAAATAGAACTTTCTGTGATGCTGGATATGCTCCCCATGCTGTCCAGTATGGTAGCCACGAAGCACATGTGATTGCTGGGCGCCTGAAACATGGCTAGTGTTACTTTGGGTTTTTTATCTTATTTAATTTTTATTCATTTTATTTTAATTTACGTAGCTGTATGTAGATAGTGGCTACTTACTGAACAGCACAGATCTAGACATCAGAACTGTAGCATGAACATGGTCCTGTTCTCATGGAGCTCATAATCTAGTGGGGAGAGATTACTGATAAATGAGTAAAGACATAGGCAAGCAAAACAATTGCATGTAATAGTAAATGTCATGCAAATAAAAATTGGGGGTAATAGGCTAGAGAGAAATGTAGGTCACAGAACTTTAGATAGGGTCGTCAGAAAAAGAATTCTCGGAGGGAGTGATATTAGAACTGAGATTTAAATGAAAAGGAACCAACCTTGTGATTATGTGGGGAAAGAATATCATATCAGAGGCAGAGAGAAGAACAGTGATGACGTCACTAGGCAGGGTCAAGCTTAGGAAATCTAAGGGATAGTGTGACTGAAGCTTTTGCATGAGAAAGGGAATGTCATAAAATGAAAATAAGGTAGGGAGAGGCCAGATCACAAAGGTCTTGTACAAGGTGAAGGATGAGAAGTCTAGACATCTCCCCTTTGCAGTCTCCCTGTCTAGGAAGTAGGTAGTCTGAGGACTGAGCTGAGGAGAGCTTGGAGATTGACACAAGCTCATCATTACGTGTTCTCTCTGGGTTTTCTTAGTGTCCATTTTTAATCAGTCATTTCAGTGAATTCCTCTACTCTTAATTTCTAGTCCTGCTCTGAGTGCTACACACTCTGGAAATACCCAAATCTAAAGGGTGGGGGAGGACCTGGAGAGGGGGGAATGGCTAGAAAAGGAGAAGAGGAATGAACACCTGGGGAGAAGTAATTGAAATGAAGTCTGATGGAAAAGGAGGAAAGCTGGAATCAGTTTGTATCAGCAAATATTTATTGCATCTCTTGTCTGGGAAAGGCCTTAGACAAAATGGCTTGGGGGTATGGCGATGAATGGTGCCAAGGACTAGAGGAGGTCTGCAAATCCATAAATAATTAGCATTCATGGAGATTGATCATTGCCATTTCAGAAGTTCTGTGAGAGTTTGGGGAAGGGTAAGATTAAAAGAAGACACAGAGATGGTGATGGTAGAGGAAGGAGGTGGATGGCTATGATTATAAAGTGTTAGAGATCAGAGATGACATCTGTTATCATGTTATATCATCATGTTATATCTTCATTAATTCCAAGTGTACGAAGAGCACAGAGACTCAGGGCACCTGATTTTAGTCCTGGCTCCTACCACCGTATATGTGGACCACCTTGAGAACATATCTGCCCTTCTCTGGGCTTGCCTTCTCCCAATGAAGAAGGACCACACGGTGGCCTGCCTTACCGAAGGGATTTGCCCAGCTCTGCGGAAATGGTGCATGACGAAATTCTTGTAAAAGCAGAGAGAGACTCACACGCGATAGCCACACTTCATAATAAGGTTTAGATGTCTTCTCAAAAAAGCAAATCAGAAAGAAGTCATACCTCAGGGCACAGATTGTGACTCAACACAGTGTTGCTGAGTGGGATAGAGGTGGCTTTCTTGTAACTCTTAATATCAAAGGGATTACGTGTTAGCAGGAAACCCACTGTCCTCCTGGAACATGGTAGCCTAGAAAGGCTGCCTAGAAATCTATAGACAGTCCTTGCTACTGAGGGGGTGGAGAAGATGAGGAGGCTGAGGAAATGTGAAATTAATTTCCTTTTTGCATATGAGGGTGAGGGGCATCTTTATCTCTCAGGGGAACTGTCTTTTGGAGATTGCAGGTGGCCTTAAGGCAAATAGACTGAAAGAGACAGGGTGTGGGAAAGTTAAGAGTGGTAAATTACCAGGCCTCTCCGCTATCCCTTGTTGGACACACATAGGAAAGAAAGCCTGGGGTGGACACAAAATACATCATTCTGAACAAATCTTGTTCTCAGTTTGTGATTATCTCACAGGGTGCAGAGCTGCATACAACAATGTCAGGGCCATCTTGGGAACAGCTAAGAGACTGCATTCCCCCCAAGTGTGAAGAGGTAGATGCATAAGGCAATTAACAAAAGCAAGATGCCATGGTTTTTGTGTAAATTGCAAAGGTCAGAGCAGCAGGGTTCCAAGTAAATGGCCCATCTGAACAGCTAGAACCTTTTGTAAGGGTTAACCCAATACTGGCCCGGAGGGGTTTCTGAGGCATAATTTATCTAGCCTTTCAGAAGTCCTGCAAATGAACCAGTAGGAACCTCTATGAGAAATAATGGATCCTGGGGGTATTTTGGAGCAGTTGAGTTACAGATTGATGACAAGCTGATTCAGGAGGAGGAAGGGCAGACATCTAGGATACAATTGCTTTTTAGAGGACCCACACTTCTAAGTGGTCAGTCCTTACGTAGGTGAATTTCTGGTGGGCTGTAGAATCCCTAGACACTCCAGAGACCCCCACCCCCACCCCAAGATCGATCTGGAAGACATTCCAAGAACTGTGATATCTACCTTAAGTAAGCATGTTTTGGTTTACATGGTAGTGGATAAGCTAAATTTCTCATGGAATTTGATGGGCTCTGGGTTTACAGGCACATCATAGGGGAAGGACCCACAAGAAGCCTTACCTGGCACTATAAAAACATCTGCACAAAGCACAGGAGCCATTAAAAAAAGAAAATCAGCACTTTGATATGTTTGGGAATGGAGGGAAAGATTGAAAAGTAGATTACCCAGCAGCAGGGGGTGGTAATATGGTTTTCCTACTGGGATCAGTTTTGGAGTCATGACTCTCTAAGGTGACGTGGTCCTCGTCAAGTGCCATTACCAGAGTTGGCCGAGGCAAGGGAGGGCCGAAAGGGGTCATAAAGAAATTTATTCTGAATGCATATCAGCAGGACAGCGTCATTCAAAGTCCAATGAAACCTCACAAGTGATTCCTGAAAATATTACTGTATCAGCTGCAGTTTTACCTGCCCTCTCCTCTCAGTTCCTGACAGTGAGAATTATACATTTAGGCAGAGCATAGGATAGAACTTGAGGAGTTCTGGAAGGGTCTTCGCCCACAATATTTAGAGATGGCTGATCTATCACAATTAGAGAACCATTCTTGAAGTGGAGCAGTGGGTATGCCAAGAATGTCAGCAATTCTTTGAGCTGTAATGGGCACTTGGCATAGATATCTTGTTGAATGTTCTCAACAAGCACGTGCATAAGCAGTATCATCCCCCATGCTAGAGATGAGGAAACTAGGGCTTAGTGCAGTGATGCCCTTCGGTCAAGGCCACACGCTGAGTCAGTCATGTGTTGAGGATTTGTACTATTTCTGTCTCACTTGAAAGCCTAGTGGTTGAAAGCGTGGACTCCAGAGTTTGCATGGCAGCTGTGCCACTGACTAGCTCTGTGACCTTGGCCAGATCACCTAATGTTTCTCTGCCAGTTTCTTCATCTGTAAAATGAGGATAGCAGTAGTCACTCCTCATAGAGATATTGTGGGGTTTTAATGAGTTTATACGATAGGTACTTTGAATCATGCCTGGCAGATCATCACCATTATATAAACGTTAACTATTATAACTTTTTTTTTTTATTATTACTACACCCTGTTGCATTAGATGAAATGTCGCCCAGGCCCCAGGTATGTTCCCCAACTGGAAAGGTCCTGTAGGAAAGAGATTATTATCAGGTTCGAGGTACTACCTTGCAAATGAGCTTTCTCAATCTTTTCTTTTTTTTTGGAGGTACCTCGTGGTATGCAGAGCTTCCCTGGCCAGGGATTGAACCTGCGCCCCCTGCAGTGGAAGCACAGAACCCCAACCACTGGACCACCAGGGAAGCCCCTTTCCATCGTTTTTACCAATCCTGTCCCCTCATATGGCAATGTAATACCAGCAGTTAGGCGAGAGATTAAGAGAGTGGGAAAAGGCCTTGAAAGATTCAAAATGATTGAGGCAGATTTTTTAATTCTTTCTATTGCCACGTGTCAGAAACCAGATATGCCATACGATCATTGACCAATCAGGGCTGAAAAGTCATCTTCAACATGGTCCGGGTCAACTTTCTCTTTTTTTTTACATATACACTTTTTCCTCTTTAGGATCCAACTATATCTGAGTTGGTCATGGTACCCTAGTCCCCTGCAGCCCATGTTATTGTACCTCTTGATTTGGTGTCCTAATCTGTAAGACCTGGGTGTTCAGCAGGTACCTATGGGAGAGCAGCTGATTGACGGCAGGCCACATGCCCTCATGAGAACCATGTTTATCATCCTTCTCCTCACGACTCCCCTCTTCCTTGTCTTCATCCTGTATCTTACCAACTGCTTGTATATCTTAACATGTGTATCTTATTCAGCCTTCACAGTCACATTCTGAAGCTGGAATTCTTCTCCCCATTTTCCAGATGCAGACCGCATGCCTCAGAGGTGAAAGGATTTGCCTCAAGATAAAAAACGAGTGATAGCATCAGGTCTCAAACCCATATCATCAGACACTAAACATAACGTCTTTCTACTGAACTGCCCTCCATCCACACGCACCCCTGAGGCATGGTCCAGCCCCTGGAAGCTTGGTGGCTTCCCCAAATCAAGGTGGATTCTTGCTGTTTGGTCTCTGTTGTTTCAGGCCAGGTACGTTGTTGCAAATCTTCACGCCTTCTGTCATTGTGTCCCTGCCCTCAATCCAGTCTTGTATATGCCTAAATGAGGAAGGCATCTATCTTACGTGCTCCAGGAGATGTTATAAATGGTGTCACTGGAGGGAGACTCCTTAAATCTCCTTAATAACCTGCATTTTGCTTTCTCTCCTTCTTTATCTGTCAGCGTCATGAATATCTTCCACTCTTCCAGTGCTTTCTGGCTGCCAACTTCATAGCCTCTTAAAATAGTAATTTAACTTCACAATGCCTCAGCAGGAAACCTTAGCTTAGCATGTTTATTTGCACCCTTAAGTTGTGGAAGCTCCAATGCTGCTGAGACCAGGACCAGTGGTCATAGAATAAGCTACTTTCTGACTCTGGGCCCCAGCCAAGAGCCAAGATCTTACTTTTCTTGGGAATAGAATCACCAAAGCCACCTCTGGTAACAGTAGCACTTTTAAAAGAGGCTCAGGAAATAGCAGGGTGGAGGTGGCATGAATTGTGACAGCCTAATGTTGCAAGAGAAAAGATATATATAGACAGATAGAATATATATTATGTAAAATATATATAGACTACATATGTATATATATTCTCTCTATGTATATAGATATCTATATATACTCTCTGTCTCTCTACACACACACACACACACACACACACACACACACAGACTCACATGTGAGTGTATAAAGGAATACTGAATGTAGTTGAGAATAGGTAGGAAGGAGAAGAACAGTAGATATAGGGGGAAATGTCCAAGGCAGAGTTCTCTCTCTTAATGGAATCTGAGCCCAGATATGGTCATAAGATCATCTTTTGCCAGAATATGGTCTGAATATGATGGGACTTCCAGCTAAAAATGGGATGGGGAACACACTTGGTTCATAAACCTGTACAAAAACCCAAAATACTCAGGTTCCCTAGTAATCAAACAAATGAACATAGGAATGTGATGCCACACGACATCATCAAGATGTGTGCGTGTTTTTTTTAATGCCAGCATCCGGTATTGGTAAGAATGAAGGGAAAAAGACGCTCTCCTGGGGCATTGGCAGAAATCTTTATTGAATGCAACCTTTTATGAAATGTGACTTGCATTCTTTCATTTAAGAAACAGACATTGTTTATTGAACACTTGTTCTGTGTAAGACATTGTTCTAGGAGCTGTAAATGCAGCAGTGAGCAAAACTGACTAAGCCCCTGCCTGCTTGGAGTTGACCTTCTCATGAGGGAGAAGAGAAATAAATAAACAAGCAAACATATAGTATGTCAGGTGGAGAGGAGGGTCATAGAGGTGGAAGGTAGCCTGGTGGGAGAGGGCGGGTTGTTTTGTATAGATGGGCAATGGACATCCTCAGTGAGATGTTGACATTGGGCAGAGGTCTGTCTGAAGTCATGGGAGAGCCATGAGGACATCCGGGGACGAGCATTCCAGCAAGAATAAAGTCTCTGAGGTCAGACTGTGCTTGGTGGATTGGAGGAACAGTGAGACCAGTGTGGCTGCAGTGAGGTGATCAAGAGGAAGGTGGGGAGAAGAGGAGATGCTCTAGAGCAGGGTCAGATCTCTTTCCATCTCTACCGCTCTCGTTGTCTCTGTCCCTATTTTTTAAAAGAAGATGAAAATCCTTCCATTTTAAGAAATTCCCCATTCCAAGAAGTAAATTAATTATTTGTATGAGAAGAAGGAATTCAGAGTGTTTGGGAGAAAAAAGAAACACCAAAACGAAGCGTATCATGGAATATCTAGAGTCATTCGGAATGATAGTAGAGAAGCACATTTATATGTTAGAAGGTGGGATGAAAATAGGGAACCTGTAAAACGGGGCTAGCAACAGTACCTCCCTGATAGTTTAGCTGTGAATATCTGTGAATTCAGCTGAGAATGAATATCACGTGTATAAAGCCGCCTAGCAGCATGCCTCGTATACAGTTAAGTGCTGAATCAGCGGCACTCATGATGACATTTATCGGTATGGATATATTTTTTGGTAACCTACTAAGTTAAAAAAAACCCAAAAAAACCCCCCAAAGCCCCATAAGGTACAGAATATTGTGTATAGCATGCTATTTTGAAAGGTGCACCTTAATATAATATTTGGGTGGTTAACTCTGGGCGATAGGCTATGAGTGAATTTCAGTCTCTCCTTTATACTTACCTGTATTGCCTAATATTTCTCTAATGAATGTGCATTACTTGGGTAATGAGCATTTTAAGCTGTAAGATGTGGTGGACCAGTGAACAGTTCTTGGTAGAAAAAAGCCCTGAAGAAGCAGAGACACGTGCTTTAATGCAGAGTTTGCTAAATTTCTAAGTAATTTGTCCTAAATCAAATTTAAATGGACTCAGTTTTTTTTCCTTTTTTTTCATGACCTTGGCCTGAGCAATAATACTCATAAAAACCAAATATTTGATAAGTAATTTATACTTTGCAATATACACTAAAATAGCTCTCATGCCGTTAAAAGACAAGCTGTACCACCTCTGAATCATCTGGAATCATTTCACCTACTGGTAGTATTTTGTGAGCCACGATTTGGAAAACACAGATTTAGTGGGTGCCACCTGGGAATCAGCTTTGACTCTAAGAGTCACTTTTAATTTTGGGTAAATCACATTCCTTCTCTGGACCTCAGTTTCCTCGCTTTTAAAATGAGGGCTTGAGATTCAGTAGGGGTCCTAAGAAACCCTTTGGAGGTGCACCGGGAGAGTAGGAGGGTTGAGCAAGTGAGATTGCCTCAGAGTCCGTCCTCACCTTGCCATCTACCTAGAGCAGATCTACTTTATCTTGGCTTTATTACTCTTGTATAAGAGTTGAGTAAAGGGTTCCAAGTCTTTTAAAAAATGACTTGAAAAATCATTGGTTTAAACCTTAAATGAGGGCTTCCCTGGTGGCGCAGTGGTTGAGAGTCTGCCTGCCGATGCAGGGGACACGGGTTCGTGCCCCGGTCCGGGAGGATCCCACATGCTGCGGAGCGGCTGGGCCCGTGAGCCATGGCCGCTGAGCCCGCGCGTCCGGAGCCTGTGCTCCACGACGGGAGAGGCTGCAACAGTGAGAGGCCCGCGTACCGCAGAACAAAGCAAAACAAAACATTAAATGGTCTTTAAAGGGGATTTACAAATGATAGATTTTGTCCTCAATTTTAAGTCATTGTCTTGAGCTCTTTGGGAAGCTATGTATGACTCTGACATATCCCCAAGGGCTGAGTGGGAAGAGAAGGCATATGTAAGACTGTGTCTTTGCCACCTTTGTAATCACAATGCACGACATATAATCGCCCTCAAAGATTAAATGAATTCAAGAAGGTATGAGCTATATATTCAAGGCAGCCTCGTATGAAAATGAAATACTTCCACAGGAAACCTCAGGAGTGAAAGCATGCTAATCCATGTTGCCCAGGAGAGGCTTAGGACAGGCAATGGCATTGGAGGGAAGGATCTGTCCTCGTGCAAGTGGAAAGGGGGCATTCCATGTAGAGGAAACGGTGGGCACGAAGACGTGACCCCAAGTTTGTGTCTGTTTTTCATCACAGAACCATAGAATGTTAGAACTGAGCTAGAAGGGACCTTAGGATGCATCATATCTGACCCTCCCTCTTTTTTTCAGATAAAGAAATTAAGGCTCTGATGGGGGAATGTTATGGCAAAGGCCACGATCTTTATTAGTGAGGTTGTTAAACCTACCCCGACTCCTGATTCCCCGGCAACAGTTATTCTTCGGACTGAACATTTTCATGTCATTTCCCACGGTGCACGAGTTCCTCTAAAACTCCGAGAAAAAGGTGTTGTGTGGTCAAATAAATTTGGGAGCTGCTTCAATGATTTACCCTCTCTTGGAAATCAAATTATATATAAGCATATTTCCTGACAAAGTCCTGTCATAGAGATTTTAAAATCTAATTCAGTCTTTCTCAAAATTTGACTACATAGTTTCACCTTTCTATATTTTTCATAATAATGTTCTATATAGCTTACTTGAGGAAACTCTGCACTAGACAAATCTATCTTCCATAGAAAAATAAGAATATTATGAGTACGGAAAAATTTTATATGAGCAATTCTGATGGTCCATATTATTTCAGAGATGATGGTCATATTAAGAAAATTATTATCAAAGAAGAGTAAGAAGGGAAGTTTCCCAGATTTAATGTAACTTTCACCTTCCTCCCTCCCTTCCTTCCTTCTGCCTTTACCATCCTACTTTCCTGCCCTTTTTCTCTCTGATCTCCAATGAATAGGACATTTTTTTGATCTGAAGCTCTGCTGGTCTGATAAGGAGACAGGTGTGCATCCTGAGGTCATACAGAGTAGCTGGTGCTGAAATTGGAGCATCACAGCAGGTTAGGGAGAAGAGAGGAGGTCTGTCTGCATGAGCCATGAAGGACGGATAGATGGAGGAACGGCATTCCAAGTAGAGAGTGGGAGATGAAATAGTTCAGTCTGACTGGAGAGCGTGCTCAGGGGCAAAGCTAGAGACAATCTAAGGATGAAACATATAAAACCTTAGAACTCCTATTAAGTAATCTGTGTTTAGAAGATTGTTGCTAACTCTTAAGAAGTGGATGGACTTGATCACATCTGGGATTGAGAAAGACAAAGACAGGGATACCGGGAGGGGGAGGGAGGAGTCCGGTGGCCCTGTAGCAGGTTATCGTAA